>NC_091873.1:3390000-3690000 GCF_019399895.1 Cardiocondyla obscurior | reverse complement strand
ATATTTCAATTGCAAATTGCTTGACAAATCCAGAGACTATTCTTTTCGTCAAAGAAAAAGTAAAAGAACAAGATTTTATTAATAGAGAAGACAAAGTTGAAAAAATGGAAAAAAGAAAAATTTAATTATTTCACAGCAATGGATAGAACTACTTACGTGTATACCACCAGTTCTCTTCATCTGTCACAGTTTGCTTTGAATATATATGTGCAAACGTATATAAGTGTATAAAATTTTCTGTGTCTAATATTTATTTAATATAAAAATGTATGCTAATGTACTAAATAATTTTAAAAACTTCTTCTTTTATTCATTAAATCTAAACCTAATGTAATTACGATAAAACAATAACTTTACATGTCAAATGTAAGTTTATTTTTTACTTTGTACGTTGATCTACCTGTGTCTCTCTTTTATTACTTTAACTGGTAAACTATTAAATAATTATTATAAAATTAATTTACCAATTAAAGTAACGAGGTAAATAGATTTAGTAAAAAACTACTTTATTAAGATTTGAAACTGTTGTTTATATTTCGTGAAAAATAAAGAGAACCAGTGGATCGAATGTCACGAGATTCCGCGTGAATTAAAGGACAAAGAAAAAGAAAAGAAAGGAACTAAGATGAAACTATATCAACTACTTTGTACGATTACGAATTGCTTAAAGAAAGAGCACAACGGCTTCGATCTACGTAGACAGTCCAAACGGGAAGTCGCGACACATCCCATTGTAATAACGGAGATGCTGTCGGAGAACAACGACACCTATAAGTTTATTATCATAATGAGACTATTCGAGAAGGGCAAACAGCCATCGTATATTACACTGACGATCACGCTACTAATGCTAAATAGAATATTGTATACACTTAGCGAGAGAGCGAAGAGGAGACCAAACCAGACATGGGCGGCGAGCTTATCGCGAGCCCATTGTCATCTGGGAGTAGATTCCGTCTGCCTAACTTTGTCAAAGTGGCGTCGGTAATGGGCTCGACCGCGACCCCGATGTCGGTGTCCATGATTGTGATTGTTGTGGCCGTGATTGTGCTGCATCTGATTGCGCGATTGGTACTGCGAGTGATGGTTCTGCGACTGGTGCGTCGATTGTTTCGAGTGCTACACCATCGAAGAACGTTTATTTAAAAATATGAAAATTAAAATTACGTGGTAAATAGTGAAGATTATTATAAAGAAAAATTAAATTAAATGTTAACTTCTCGTCTTAATTTGTTAATTTAATTAATTTAAGTTAACAAGAATTAACTATCTTTAAAATTAATTTGTTCTTCAGAATTTTGAAAAAAAAATCTGTTTTAACTAGATATATTGTTATATATATAAATTTTTTTTGTTTTTTATATTTTTTTTGTTTTTTGTATATTTTTTTGTATTTTTTTAAATATTTTATTTGTATATATACGTATAATGTACACAAATAGAGCAGATTAATTTAATTTAATTAATTTACGATTTAAATTATTAAAAGTTTTGCTTAATTTATTAAAACAAGATTTTATCAAGCAATAAAGTGCATTACAACCATCTAGGTGTTTGATTACTCACCACTTGAGTAACTGATTGCATGGTGGTAGTATTTGAATACGTGTTCAAACTCGTGCCAGGTGGGCTGACTTCTTCTGCGGCTGCGGCATCTTCTTCCGTCCTCACCAACATCTTGACACCCTCGGCTTCTAAATCAATTATGCCGCCTCGTTGTTGCTGTCGTAAGTACAGAGCAGCCATGTGCTTCTGCAGTTCTCTCAACTCGGTAGTGACAGAAAAATCAGTGGCAGCCTCAACGTCGATCGGAGGCGGCGCTGACCACAAACTCTCAACGTCGCAGTTGATGGATTCTCGGCAAACCGGGCAGATAGCCTGAAAACACGGACATTTTAAATGAATATCAATACAAAATAAAAAATCAACATTACAGCATAAATAAAAAAATGATGTTGGCATGTTGTAATAGCATTTCATTTGTAGTACGCACTTGGAACTTGTTTGTAGTGTCTTGTTGCCACTGCGGTAATTTCTCCTGTTCTTCTCTATAATATCTTTCAGCAGCAGCGACATGTGCTGCCAAACAATGTGAGTGAAAGTAGTGATAGCACTCTGTTTTCGTGAATTCATCTCCCTCTCGAAAACCATATAAGCACACGGCGCACTGGTCAGTAGGAAGATTGCTTCTAGTCAAGTGCTCTCGTATTAACTAAATAATTAACATTACCATTAATTATCATTACATAAATTACTATTACTGTTATTATTATTATCATCTTCATGTATTTTATCATTATTTTAGATTTAACTTAAATAATATTGTAGTAAGTATTTTCTATGTAAATGTAGACTTAATTAAACTATTAAAAATTACAATTAGAAAAGAAAGGGAAAGAAATCAAATAATAATTCCTTACTTCAATTAATTCAAACATAACCGGTTGACCTATGAAATCCTTGCATTTAGCTTCGGCATCAGATTGCATCAGCTTTACTGTATCTTCATCCAAACCTCTTGGGTTTCTGAGACTGATAGTCGGCGAAACGTCAGGATAACCCAAGGGTAATCGTACAATCAATGTGACACAAACATATTGCGACTGAGAATCCTCACCGGTTGATGGAAACAATATTGTCTCAATACATTCTGGTTCTCCTCTAAAAAGACATTTCCAGAAAAACAATTAAATTCTTTTTATCAAAAAAAAAACTAATTTTTTCTTCTGGTAAAATTAAATTAATATACTAAAATTCTAAGATAATCTATAAATGTTTATAATACCTATCATTTTCCTTAATGTTCAGCTCATTATCCAACAGAATTGCTTTAAGTGCCTCAATTTCATCGGTTACCCTGCAAAAATCATGAGTATTAAAAAAATCAAATTGAAAACAACCTTACCTTACAACAACCAAACTTACTGATTAAAAAAAATACATTCTCATCAAGAAACACAGAAGATACATACAAACTGCAGAAATAAAGTACCATACTATTTTTGCCTTTGTAAAAGCATATACAAAATTGATAGACATTTCCATCTTTTCCTTTCTTTACAAATTACAAATAAATTAATATTTTATAATATTATTTCAATTAAAACGTTACCAAAATACTTACAACAGATGACAACAAAAATAGACTAATTGCATTAATAATCAGCTTCACCAAACATATGCCGCAAATTAACAAAAAAAAAAAAAAAAAAAAAAAAAAGAATATATCTGCAAAACGGCTAGTGGAGGAAAAAAAATCGATAGAACAATCAGAGGGTCACGAAGAATTTTTCAGGAGGGCAGCCTCGCTCGATTAAAGCAATGTCGCGAATTCCAGGGAACCAACCGCCAGGTTGGACCGCATTAATTATCGATGATCATCGGCGATACTCTACCGCTCGTCCACCATCGTGCTCGACATCGTTTCCCTGATACGTCGAGTGTCGTCTGGAGGCTGTGTCCCTGCACCCGTGAAGGATGACTTTTCTTGCGAACGAAACACCGCTTATACGTTCTCACGTACCGTGCGACAGTCGACACTACGGTAACACTACGGCGACGACCGCGAAAGCGTCGAGTACGCGTCGATATTGAAATCTTTTTGCTAGCACGGACGAGCGGATCTGATTGGCGCCGGCGCCCCGACCGCTTCGCCAATTACAGTTTACTAATGGCGAAGTCGTTCATTGGGCCGCCACCATGCTTGTCCGAAAATTCAAAAAAGAAATACATCAGTTTTGTAATATATCAGTTGCAACCCTGCAAAGTTGATCGAGAAATCGGGCCAAAGACAATCAAAGGAAACAGCAATAACAATTGAGCCTACTACGTGCTTTTTACTGCTTATTTCGATTATTTTCAATCAGGAAAGAGGTAAAACGATGATGTGCGAAGACACAAGGGGGTTGGAGGGCGTGCTGAGGATGCAGAAGCATTCGTTGTGTGACACATTACTTAATCTCGTAAGTATTAATTTTAAAAATTGCATAACTGTTAATTATGCATTACGATTATTTTAACTGATAAATTTGTTTTCTACACGTGAAAATCTACGCATAACAAAAATTTTAGGAGCATCAGATCAGATAGGCCCGTTCCTCAAACATTTACTGAATGATGTAATGAGAGATAAGTTTTTGAATTATTATTATTTCATTTTTATAAATATTTAATAAAAAAGTTGTTTAAGTTGTTTAATTAAATTATCATCATAATTATATGTTTTAGAATTTTAATAATATGTTTGTTTTATTGCAGTCCATTATGTCCTATAGTGATGAAAAAGAAAATGTCAGGAGTAACAGATTTCATGTTGCAGCAGTATATAGCAACAAAGTCAAAATCCATGATTGGTTGGTATTTCAATTTACTTTTTTACATTATACTAAATAATAAATTTTTATTCAAGTTCCATTTATTAGATTGAATAAAATAAACCTTTTTAAATGTTTGCTGATACTTTTAATGTAATTACACAACTTATTTCTGTATAAATTTCTTGAATTTTTTTAATTTTCTTCTTAACTAACCTATTTATTCTGTGATTAAAAGCTTTTACAAATCTTTTTCATTAAATTCTCTTAATATACATTGATTTTGTTATATAATGCATGTGCTGTTGCAAAGATGAATCAATGCTATTGTATATATATGTAGGCATATCCTGCCTTTATATAAGGAAACATGGGGGAGTAGTTACCGTGGAGAAAACTACTTTTATTAGTCATAGCAACAGTGTTTTCATCCCTTATTGCATTCTTTATAAGAGTTAATCTATATTTTTTTTATATTTTATTTATATTTTTATATTACATGTTATTTGATATAAAATAAGAAGTGGTATAAATCCTTTAATTAAATTAATTACTGTGATATTATATTTTAACTAAAAAATATGGCTTTGCATCAAGATAAATTTTTACTGTCGAAAGAAATAAAGGAGTGAGTATTATTTAAGTCTGTAATGAATTAAGAGCGAAAGGACAATTAATTTTCAGAAAATAAAGCAGATTCTATTAGTTTTAAATATACTATTAAGAAGTTGAAATCAGTTTTATAAATACTGATGAGATAAAACAATTGATTAAACATAAAAAGTGTTTCTGAATTAACGGTTTTGTTTAATTTAATTAACAGGCAAATGAAAACCTTGTCAGAACCGAAAGATAATGTAGATATATTTCCTCCGAGTGGGAATCTACATAAATCCTCATACCGGCGACTCGGTTGGGAAGACGAAATTACTGGAATATCGGAGACGCGTTCGATGCTGTCGCAAATTAAACTGAAAGACGAATACAAGCCTGTTGTTTATCCACGACGTAATTTACTCGCGATGCAGTCACTCGCTTCAGCAATGTACGTATTTCTTATTTATATTAAAAAAAAATGTTAGAAAAATTACACATTTAAAAAGTTATTTTGTAAAAATAAAATTTTATCTGTAGAATCTAACAAAAATTAAACTAATGTAAGATAAAATTAATTAAATTAAATTAAGTTAAATTGTACTTTAAAAGAAATAGAAAATTAAATCATTTAAATAATCAATACCAATTTATTTTTAATCAAGTTTTAATGTACTAGGCAAATTTTTTTTTATTTCGTAGGAAAGATTGCGAGGAAAAGGAATTAAAATTGACGAACATTCTTCTGGATCCTGTGACCACTTATCAAAGAAATTACTGTACCACTACAACCAGCGATTATCAACTGCCTTATCCTTTGAAGCCAAAACCACCACCACCGCCACCATTACCAGAACCCTGGTTGTTAAATCGAAAAACTGTGGGCTACAGTCTGCAGGATCTGGAAAATCGTTGCGGGTACCATACGTTTTTAGATGACAACATGGATCTTCATGAAAGAATAGCGGAGTTAAAAATACAAAAAAGACGGCTGCATGAAATTCTAACAAATAATAAACACCAACCGAATTCTTCTAACGATTAAAAATTGATATTTATTACACGTATGTAAAATTTTTGTTTAATAACATAAATTTGTGCAAGCACTAAAATAATAGAAGGAATTATTTATTATAAACTTAGTTGCAGTAGTAGTAGACAAATATAAGTTAAATATTTTAAAGAAATTGGGAACAATAAGAATAATATATAAAATAAATGCAGTAATTATTTTTTTATTCACAAAAAGTAGACATGCTAGAATTGAGGAAACATTTTTGTGGCAAGTAGGAGTTTTATTTCTGCCTTTATCGTATCTCAGCACTTCAACACACAAAAAATGGTATAATGTGTCAAATTTATGTTATAAACGTGTTTTTTTTTTTTTTTTTTTTTTTTTTAATTATACTTATACAGACGTGATCTATTTTTTTTTAATAAACGAAAAACGTATTGTAATATCACCAAAAAATCTAGCGGCAAAGTTACAAGATCAACTTAAAGTGGTAATTAGACTGCCAGCGTTTTCGATGAATATCGAATAATACGAAGATTGAAAGTGAAGAAACTAGAGAAAAGGTGAAGAATAACGAGACACGATCGTAGTAGCTGCCATGTAAAATATATTCTATCTATATCTAGCACGAGTGTGAACGATCATGATCTACGACGTAGAGGAACCCGGCATGGTGGCGATTTACTTGATGTTCCTGCCGAACCGCGGATACCCGTACTTGTCGTCTTCGTTGGACCGCTTACCGAATCTCATGTGCCCGTAATCGTCCAGCTGCTGGCGCTTGCTGAATCGCAAACTATCCTCGTCTTCACCAACGAGGTCCTCCATATCCTTCACGACGTAGCTTCCACGGCTCTTCAGGGTTTTGCTGCAGCAAAGGTACACGAGTCAGAACATTATTGCAATTTCTTTAACATTATTAAATATAATATTATACATAACATAAAATATACAATGTTATTAAATATGTATTATTAGATACTAAGTTACATCAACGCGTGTATCTAATTTTTGTCATTCATTATTCTAAATTTTTTTTGTTTTGTACGTGTACTTGATTATACATAGAACGGCAATTACTCTCGTAAGATATCCGCAATTCGTGGATAATTCCCGTTTGAAATGATGCCGAATGTAGGTGCTGCTTTACATCTTCCGCAGAACAACATGACTGCGATCATGCAGGACAATGCGAGAGTTAGATTCATTTCTGTAATCATATCCATCAATTATTATTATTATTATTTTTTTTTTTTTTTACAATAAAATTTTTGTTACGACACATAACATTGTTGCAGATAAAGTAATATAAAAAAATTAGAAAAAATTCTAAAATATAATACATATTTTAAATAAAATGTAGCTGTATTGTATATATCTCTAAACAGCGGAAGAAGCTGCGATTAGTTAATCATTAACTTGTGTTTTAGTATTCCATACATATAAAAGGTCTTATCACATTTCATACTACATATACAACTTCCTTTGCTGTTTAATTGATTTAACACCACGTATCTTTAAAAAATTAGTAACAAGTGTGTGAATACAAAAAAGAAAAAACTCGACGGCAACAACAGATTATTAATTAAAAAAAAAAAAAAAAAATATATATATATATATCAACAGTTTTAAAATACAAATGAATGTAACAAAAAGTAACCGATGAAGAAGCTAGCGAGATATCCTCGAAGGATCTTCGGAGACATTCCGCTTACCTGCGTCTACCGGAAGTCGAAGGAACCGGCTGATATGGTGTCTGATAAGCGGCGCGGTCGCTTTTTATAGTAGCCGCCGGCTTCGTACATCCCTTACCCCCACTTGGAAAAGAAATTTGCGCGGAGGGAAAATGGCGTATTGAATTTTAATTCCACGTACCACGGCGATAAACAATTTTCTTTCGCCTTTTTCGCGCGAACCGCTACCGTCATCGGCTGCTCAATATTCCGCGATGTAGCGCGCTGATGATTGGCACCGGCTAAACGCATTACGGATGTCATGTCTTGGCTCTACTGCCTCTCTTTCTACGGCGCCGGTGAGATAAATCAGACGATAAAATCCCTTTTAGCGAGAGGAAATGCGGGCAGGGGCAGCTAATAAGCCGCGACGTGAATAAGCGTACTCCACTCTTTGCCGCAGGTTATTTTTATACTTTGCCTCTCGCCATTGATGATTAAAGGTTAGGTAAAGGAGTAAGTACATTGATAAAAAAAAATAAGCAGAGACGGAACAAACACATGCGAAATTGCATCGCGATAAGTAAGTATCGCGTAGAATTAAATATTTAAATGAATTTTAATTTTACATTGTTTTGATAAATGTAATTCTAAAAATTAAATATAAAATTAAAAAAAAAAATGAATTAAAATGCTGCTAAATATTATTTACTAAAGTTATAATAATCATTTTATTTTATTAAGTCTTATTTATTGATAATGTTTTAATTTTTTTTTTTTTTTTTTACGTATTTCCAGATAATGTAACTACTAATGAAAATGTTACACCATCATGCGGGGTCATGGCCAGGATCATCAATGAATGGCTTCTGCTTTTGAGGTGCTTCCTCTGAATCTTATAAATCTCACCCCGGTTTATCCACCGTATCACTTTTGCCGAAGTACTGACGTTCGGGTATCAATTAACAATTTCTATACGAATAATTGTAGAAATCTTCTAATTCACATTCTCATTTGCAGTGTCAGAATGACTACCATGGCAGAAAATAGAGAAGCGCTGGTCCAGAAAAGTTTGTTGGACTGGTGGAGCGAGGAAACGGAATATGTTTTCCAGAGGATTGAAAGATGGACAGTCTTTGCGCGCGGTTACAACCGTCTTCGATCGCAAACGTAAGAAAAATAAAAGATAAAGAGAGATTTAAATTTTTAAAAGAGGAAGGCCTCAAATAAAAAAAAAAATTGCACTTTCCGTCTATTACGCTCAAAATGTAGAAATATATTAATTAAATAAATATATATCTTTTTTTTTTTTTTTTTTTTTTTAATAATGCAAAAATAAGTGATAAATGTAATAAAGTCTAGAAAGATGTGTTTTTAATTAAAACAAAAATTAATCAGGTGGTTTAAGGACCGGCAGATAGTTCGAGAAACAAGAAAAAGCATGTCTTCTGACGAAAATCTGACGCGATTCCACACCTTCAAACGGTCGAGATGGAAACTGCATTCGGAAGAGATCAAGATTAACTGCTGTGGCACCCTTAATTATCAATCAAATAGCAAGCTGGATAATAACTGCTTAGAAACTTATAGATACGACCATAGCATCTATTTCAAGACTATTGGTGATATTAAAAATGATAAAAGGGATCAAAATCAGAATCAGGATAGCGCATCTGTTAGCAGCGAGGAACAGGTTGAATGGGATGCCAACCTGTTAGTCGATCCGATCTCTAATCAATTGTCCGAGGAAACCAGCAATATTTTAAATATCGCCGAAAGGAAAGAAGACAAAATAATACAGAACGTTTGGCCGATTGTAGATCTGTCCAAATTTAACTTAAACTTGATAGATAATCAAAAAGAAGACAAATGGCACTCTCGTCTAGCTGATGAAGATATTTGTGAAATAAACCCTCTCGAGAGGGTGGAAAACAATAATGTGATATTTTTAAATAATTCAAAAGAGGAAAAAAAAAATCACGAAGACGAGTTGAAAGAAAAAATGAGCAAACTTTGCACGTTTCAAAAAACCAAAAAATTATCATCACACTTGCAACGATAGCCGATTGTCGACGAAAATAACGTTGCTTGGCCGGAAGTTCTTCTGAATTATATCAACAACATCGACGTTGCCAACAGCTCTCCGAAAGATCAATAAGAGCAAATCCGTGGAGCATAAAGTTTCCGCTTCGACGAATAAATCGTCCAATTTTATACAATATAACGGCCGGCAAATGCGGAAAATAAAATGTCTTTCAAATTTTAGTAAAATTGCATCTAGGTAGTTTTCTAAAATCATTGAGTAAGAAATATACTGTGTGAGCATAGAAATGTACAATCATTAATATTGCAAATACATAAAGTAAAATATTATTGAGTTATAATAAAAATTAACATGTTCATAAAATTATAAAATATAAGTTTAACTTAAAAACAAAAAAAAAAGAAACATGTTACATAAATATATTTGACTTTAACGACTTAATAATTCTCAGAAATTTAATTTCTTAAATGCGCATTATTACATAAGCTTTATATATAAAAATATAAAAAAGGTAAATAAAGGGCGAATATTACTTATCGCTGATGAACGAATTTTGCACTCGCCAAAAAAGTGAGATTGCCACCCCTAGCGTTCAACATATTGGAAACGCGTAAGGAATGTTTCTCGAGAAATTAGATAATAGATCTGACGGCATTTGATTGACGTTTTCCAAATATGTATTTTTGCTCCCGTTACATGGCGAATTGTCTCGATAAAGGGTGTTCCCACCAGCGGTACTGCATCCTACGCGGGGTGCGCATGCACCATGTATAAGAGAGGGGCAGGAGCCACGCACGCAACACGTAAATGTGTTCGCAAATCCTCTGGTAAATCGATCGTGCGAGCTCCGCTGGTTGCCCAAGTCAGGCTGGTCAGTGCGTAATAACCCAGACCGCAAATCGAGAAGATATTCCACCGCAAGCGAGTCAAGAAAAAGAAAAACTAAAAGCCTGAAGATGAGCAAGCGACTGGAGACCGTGGCCACTATCACCTGCAAGAAGACCCTCCTGATGCTGTTTAACTTCATCTTCTGGGTAAGCCGAGATATCTGCAGGATTCGAACGTCGCCTGCCAGACGTGGGAATCTCCTTATTACATACGCTAGTTCTACCCAACTGTTGCGCAATTAATTATCCCGTCGTATCAGATATATTAATTGAATGCAGTTTGTTCTGCTACTGATTTACAGTGTCTTTATTACTTTCTTAATTTGAAATAAGGTCGAGTAACTGATATAAATGCGAATAGGAAACAGAAGAAATTGATATGTACATAACTTTGGAATGGATCTGGATACTACTACGAAGCTTTAGAGATACATTTATACAGGGTGTCTCAGCCCATGTGTAAAATCCTATACAGATAGGTAAGTCTTAAGGAGATAAATAAAAAAGTTCTTTAACGTTTTGAAAAATTTTCAATACTTATTGAAAAAAAAATTAATTTGTCTAGCGCAAGAGGACAAGGAAGCTATAGGTGAGTGAGCGCGATAGGCGACGGCGCCAATCGCCTGTCGCACTCACTTGCCCGCAGCTTCCTTGTCGCTCTTGCGCTAGACAAATTAATTTTTTTCTCAACAACAATTGAGAATTTTACAAAATGTTAAATAACTTTTTTATTTATCTCCCTAAGACCTACCTATCTGTATAGGATTTTACACATGGGCTGAGACACCCTGTATAATTACAACTTTTAATTTTTTTTTTTTTTTTTACGACTTATTTTTATGATTTATACTATGAATCCAAGATGAATGATTACGACTTGTAATTATGAATTTAAAAAATTCGAAATGTTTCGATATTGAAGAGTACAGTCAATTAGAACCATTTGTATTTAATTCTAAACCCTCGAATCAATTAAAAAATTTTAGGCATATTAAACATGGCTTATCTGTAAACATATGTAACTATTATCATTTTTTAATTGTTACTAGGAATTGTTACATTTTTTTTTTTTATTTAAAAGTTTAAATAATTATATTTTTTTTACAGGTATCTGGATTGCTAATGCTATGCATTGGCATATGGATGCGTATCCAGCTGCGAGATTATGTGAACATAAGTGTGCAAGGCAGCGGGGCAGCTCTACTAGCTCTTGCAAGCTTAGGCGCTGTGTTGGCGGTCGCGGCGGTTCTTGCCTGCTGCTGTACTGCTCGGGGTCATCCTGCTCTGCTATATTTGGTAATTTATCTAATTTATTATATTTATTTATAAAAATCCATAAATAAAACTTTGTATACGAAGGCATTGCATATGACAAACAATGGAGATGCCAAAATTCATAGAGATACATATATATATAATATGAAAAATGACACATAAGAAATTTAAATATGTAGATGTAGGATATTTGAATAAGTACACGTGTCGGTATATGTAATACGTGCATAGACTCCATATGAAATTAGAATCTTATCGTGAATTATAAATGGGCTTTGGATTTCTTAGAATCGAAGGGATGAAATTACAAGCCGTAACTTTATACATCGTTATATAAGGGGAGAGTAGCCTTTCAATTAAGAAAAATGTTGTTTAGTCACGTTAACAACGTTCAAAATTTGCGTTACATATTAATAAAGTGTATTTCAAACATTGCGTAAAATCAGACTTTTTATAAAACTTGATATTATGTGCGATTTTTATAATCAAAAGTGTGAAGTGTTTTTCTTGAACGGAAAATCAGGTTTTCCTGCGACTCTTCTATACTTTAAATTTTGTAATGTTAAACGCATTATCTCAATTATCTAATTTTCAAAGCCCTTTCTGCTTATCGCTTGTTAATGTCATTATTAAGAACTGTTTCTCACTAATTCAATTAATAATAATTTTTAATCTAACTTTAAAATTAATTTAAATAAATTAATAATAATTTTTTCCCTTTTTTTTCTGATAAGTACGGCGCGTTCTTAGCCGTGGTAGCGTTGCTGGAACTCGGTGCGGGCGCATCGGTTTATGCTTATCGCACGAGTCTAAACGAGGGTTTCGATCAAGGCCTGAACGAGAGCATGATGGCCTATGGACAAGACCAGTCCAAGACCAGTCACATTGACACCATGCAGTCGACTGTAAGTACTTTTACTACGGTTACTTTTCATTAAAACTTAGATAATTTTCACTCGCAGCATTGTGTATTGAAAAACTTAATGGACTAATTACAGCTGCAGTGCTGTGGCAATCGCGGATATGCCGACTGGTCGAAATTAGTACCACCGAAGGAAGTTCCCTTGTCCTGCTGTAAGGTGCCTCAAAACGAATGCGATCGCCGGAACATAATAGATGATATTTATAACGAGGTAAAATTATTGTCATAGCTTTTATTAATGTAAAAGAAGTAAAAGTAAAAGATGCGCTCTGTTCAGTATAGAAATTAGGAGTCAATTTTGGTTCTTATTTTCTTTTTCTTTTTTTCAGGGATGTTACAATCGCGTGCTGGACTTCATAAACAGCAACATCGGTCTGGTGGCTGGAACGGCGATCGGCGTAGCCTTCTTTCCACTGGTCGGCATCTTTTTGTCGTGCTGCCTGGCCAGCAATATCAATAAGGCCGAATACGAGCAGGTTGCTTAGGCACGGTACTCGCGCAAGTGGCAACGATGATTCCGTCAGAAAATAAAAGCTCCATCACTAGTAAGAACGGCGAATGTATGCGATTCAATGGAAACGCGGAAGAGATTTTCGTCAAGCAAGTGCGCATCTTTTACTTCCAACTTAATTGATGATTTTGGTGGAAATATGGAGAAGACAAAGGTTTAGTATACGGTCCACTTGTAACACAAAATTACATCTAAACTAGATCCTAAACATTAAATTCTTAAGTTATCCCTGCATTGAGTTCTGTTATGGTTATTAAACAGTTGATTAGTCAAAGTTTGCGCTCGTGTCTTGATCATGAATCAATCTAATCAAAATCAAATCGACGATGCTATCAATTAATCAATTGATGTTATCAATTGATATCAAGTTGCATTTACTTATTGTTACGAGATGTTATACTTAACAATCACTTCGTATTTTTGAAGACTAAATAAAGATTTATCTTTAGACTACATTTCACGTTACAATTAAAAATAACAAATCTTGATGTTGTATTTAAAATCTTCTAAAGGAAGTGTCTACAAAGTAATAACAGATTTGAAACAAAGGAATTTGCTAGACATATGTTATAAATTAATTTAAAAAAGTAGGAATCTACCAGCGATTTAAAGTATCTCGATCTGGAACAAAATCATTTTTAGTTGACAAAATATAAGTGATAATTATGTTAAAAATTCTTGTTGAAAAATATAAAATATCTAATATATTATTAAAATAAGAATACAGTACATTATTTAAGTCAAGTTTTTTTTTTTTTTTTAAACTTGTCATATGGGGTGAGACACCCTGCTGTATATGCATATTCAACTTATTTATTAGCCTTTTTATCTTTTTTATGGAATTTACAAAATCTTTTTTTAAGAAACATGAAGCATTGAACAAATGACAGTAACACAGTTTTTTTAATAAATCGAGAGAAATGGAAATCAATTACCACTTTTATAAATTAATACTATATAAAAATATAACTCGAGATTATTGCTCTGTCTTTCAAAATTTAGCCGTGTTTACAGTTAGACTCGCAAGCCAAAAGAAAATTTTAAATAAATTAAATTAAACTTTGGTGAAAGTCAATGATATACTATTACTATGCATATACATACATATTATATATACATAAATATATAAGAATAGAATAAGATTTAAAAAATGTTGATAACGAATTGTTATTTTTATCAACTAAACCGCAATGCGAGGAATAGTTTGCGATAGAGTTTATTTTACAAACGTTACTTGCGACAACGACGGCGCGTGAAAGATAAAGTTTTACAAACTTCTACATTTGTTAATATTGTTAAACCTAGTCAACCGACTTTTTATACTCAATTCTTAAGAAATTAAGAAATTTCGTATTTTATTGTAGAAAAAATGTTTATGTTCTTGACGACTATATACTTATTATAAATTTAATCTTTTAGGTGGTAATAATTTTTTTTTTTTTTTTTTTTTTAAGCGACTGTTAACGAGCGACATTTTAATATGTATTCACCTATTAAAGTTTTGCTGGCACCAAAAAATAATTAAATCAACAAAATGAGAACAAGTCGCGTTCCAATTGCTCGCGAACTGCAAACTCAGGCCTAATTTAAATCTGCGCTTTACATACAAAAGACAGTAAATGCAAATAATAAAGGCTTCCGAGTATCTAATTAAATAACATTAATAAATTATTTATATTAATAATCGCCTAGTGAGATTAATATCTTCACTTTGTTAACAGAACCACATTTGTGTATTTATTTTCTATACTAAAATAAAAGGCGTAAATGTTTAATTAATTTTCTTTGCGCGTCTTTTTTGGTTATAATTTTATTATTTGCATAATGTTTTTTTTTTGTTTTTCTTTTTAACGTACTTTATCTAATTTTTTTGAAAGAAGTACGCGACGTGTCAATTATAATTACTATACAAAAATTTAATAACTTGAAGAAGCAAAAAAAGTGAAATATTAAAAAGACATCTAATAAATCTTTCACATTTTAGTAATATAAAAAAGTTTGTCTTGCGAGTTGAATTTCGTTAAATGGAAAATTGTTTCGATAAACGTAGTTTCCACCATCATTTTAGCGAGATAGCGCGCATGTACCAACCGAGAGGGAGAGAGATGAGCACGCATCGCAGAATTGTATTCGCGAATCCTCTCTCGCAAATCGATCTCGCAAGCCGCGCTTGTTGTCAAAGGTACCTTGACCTAGTGTGCATTACCTTATACCTAGCGGGAATTTGTTAGGAGTCAAAGGACAGGAGATAACATCTTAAGATGTCCAGGCGGCTGGACGTGGTCACCATAGTGACCCTCTTAATACTCTTCAATTTTATCTTCTTGGTAAGTCAGTATCTCGGAAAATTTTCAAGCCGTCTAGGTGACGTTGAGAGACTTTGTTGCTAGTCCTACCCAACTGTTGCACAATTGATCACTCCGTCATATCTTATACCACTAATTGATTGCTATGTATTACTCAGGATAGCGTGCATAATAATTATGAGTTAATTAACAATGTCTTAAATCTTTTCAATTCGAGTAATTCGAGTACAAGTGGAAAATGGACAATGTGTAATAATAAATAAACACAATATAAAACAATATTCATCAGAAAATAGTAGAGTTCTATGTGACATTTGTCAGACATAAAAATAAAGTGTTAATTGTTTATTAAAAAAAAAAAAAAAAAAAAAAACATAGAAATATATATTTAAATTACAGTATATTCTATTGTTAACTATTTAATTAAAGACAGACGAAAATTCAGATCTGGTTTGATTTAATTAGATTTGATTATTTTTTCCAAGATTAACAGTTAGCTTTATGTCTGTTGGAATTCTGTTAACAGCTCTAAAAAACAGCAAAGTTTTTCTCTTAAATTTTTATCTATTAAAAAAATATATAGGTATAATAGAATATTTGAAAAAAATATGTTTAGATAATAGTGACTGTCCCAATTCTTTTCGGAGGTAAATGGCTTGCCATTTATGGATCACCAAACTGTAAAAATACTAATAACGTTTGCGATCTTGTAAGTACATGTACAATTAATTTAGTTATTTATTATTTCTTTTAAATTATTATTAGTGACTCTAATATTATTTCGAGCTCGCTTTCTAAGTTCTGTGTTCACTTGCAAAGTTTTTTTGCATAATTTTTTTTTTTTTATTGAATTTTTTAAATTAATTGGTTCAGAATTAATGTGCTAATGGTGAATAAACTTTAATACCATGTGCTTATATGTTTTATAGAAATCTCCGTCCACCGCACTATGCATCATCGACTTATGGATGATGATCCAGTTGAGGGACTTGAGAATAAGCTTACAAAACAGCAACGTTGCTCAATTAATATTTTCAGCCTTAATTACGATATTTACTGCCACGATAGCTCGCGCCTGCTACTACAGTTTTCGTGGTCGTCCTACTACATTTATGGTGAGGATTGAAATTATTTTCAACCTACTTGTAACAAAAATTCAGTATAGAACTTCTTATGCAATCTGACGATTATTATATGGCAATCAAACGATGAGGACACCAGACAGAATTTGTAGAAAATCTTGCTAAACATTTTTTTTCTTCAAGATTTTGAGACTGGAATAATTTTTTTCATTCTTTCGCATTTGCGAAGCTGTACTTTATGAGAATCGTGCTGCTGCTGGAAATGATTGTGAGCACGTCGATTTACGTTTTCCACACGAGTCTAAACGAGAGATTTGAACGAGGTCTGAATGAGAGTATAGTGGCCTATAGGCAAGATAATTTCAGTTACATAATCGATACTATGCAATCGAGTGTAAGTATCCCTATGTTCCATTCGTATTTAATTAATTTCAATCAATTATACGTCGAATGTTTGAATTAATTAGAGGTAGATTAATCGAATTGAATTGTAAAAAGATAATAAAGTGATTATTCTTTATTTATTATTCTTAAAAAACCTATTGTTTATATTCTACTTTTTTTATTTTATTTTAGCGTACAGCTTTATGCGTTTATATAATAAATTTGAAAAAATTTAATTAACTAATTGATTATAGCTGCAGTGCTGTGGTAGTAGCGGATATGCTAACTGGCTCAATTTGGATCCACCGGAGAACATTCCCTTGTCCTGCAATGTGTCCCAGAGAAAATCAGACATTTATTCCGAGATTTCTTCCGAGAAATACACAACGGTATAACACATTTTTTAGGTTTTATATTTGCCTCTTTCTAATTTTTATAAGGCATCAAATATAAAATTGTAATTTAACAATAGTTTTACTCTGAGGTTCTCACTAAGAAACGTGTTAAGCAAAATTTTTCAAATTTCTACAATTTCTTTTCACACTTGATTTTTTTCTTTTTTTCAGGGATGCTACAATCGCCTGCTCGATATTGAGAAAGATCTTATAACATTACCGCTATTGAGTCTAATCTATCAGCAAATAATATTCGTTATCTTCGCGAACTTTCTGGACTATCTCATTGTTAAACTTAAAAAGAAGGAAATGGTTTGGCGAACCATTTGCGTAAGCAACAATCCCAATAGAAATCAAAACAGCGTCACTGGCAACACTATTGAATACGTACGAATATATCCTCTGGGGTTTAAACTTGCTTTAATTGTATGTAAGCACTAAACTTTAAGCGCTAAATGCCGTCATTCAGTTTTTGAGAGCGGAAGTATTATACTCTAGGAATAAGTGTCAACATTTACACGTTATATAGATATAATCATATACCTATTCATATACATATATTATACATATATTAATTTATTTTAGTATAATATAAATATGAATCATACTTGCATATAAAAACTAATAAAATACTTGGTTATTTTTGTAAAATTTATATTTTTAATTCGAGAAAAATTAAGATTTATGTTAATAAAAAACTTAGAAATTGTATTTAATTTTGTACTGTACAATGTTATAAAAAATACATTATACAATAAAAATACTTTACTATCTTATAGATTAATTTATATTTATGGTACTAAAATATAATATATAAGTTTTACTTTTAAGTATTTCAGAGCAAAATTTAAAAAGAATTGACTAGTTACCGCCGTGTGCTGATTAGCTCGCCGCGCAACCGGTCTCTAATTGGCTCACCGTACAGTCGGTCTCTGATTGGACTTGAGTTTTTTTTGAAAGTGTTTGAAATGTGATGATCGCTTGATCACAATGTGATTGTGTTATCTATGTAATCGTAACCGTTATAGCCTATTGAGTCTGATTGAGTCGTATGGATGGTGATGTTATAAGTTGTAAATTCGATAAAATTTTTAAGTAACGTTTCATATAATGCAACAGTAACAAATAAGTAATCTTCTTTACGATATATTGTATAAGACTAGAAATAATCCGTCAATATGAACAATAAAACGCCAGTTTCTATTCTCCAAGAGATGATGGCAAAAGAGAAAATAATACCCGATTATGAACTGATACATAATGATGAAGGTTGTTCTCAGAATACTTTTACGTACCGTGTTACATGTAACGATCTCAGCGTAACTGGAACAAGTAATAATAAAAAAGCTGCAAAACACGAAGCAGCAAATGCTATGCTAAAAGCAATTGAAGGACATGGACACTTTTCGCAATTGTCAATTGCCAATGAATCAGATGGATCTTCTTCGAAGTTACCAGTTCGTTCAGCTGCTCTTCCATCTAAAATACCGGGAAACCTACCTTATTTTAACTTTGTAGGTGAATTGCAGGTAATTATTTTTAATTTTTTATGGTTATATATACATATATAAATAACTGAGTGGATTTACTTATTTTCTGACGGAATGGTTTAGGAACTTTGTATGTATAATAATTGGAAAAATCCAAAATATATTCTTATTAACGACATTGGACCACCACATGCGAAAATCTTTACTTTTCGCTGTAAAATTGATAATTTTGAAGAAGATGGAATTGCAAATACTAAACAACAAGCTAAACATTACGCTGCAGAAAAAATGTTAAACAGAGTAAAGGGTCTTTCAAATAACTTAAATAATTTCAAGAATGGGGAGAATGAAGATAACTCTTTGTCAGTTGTGCCTACTGTTGATATAGAGCAAAATGAAAATGAAGAAGCAACCCATCCGGAAATGATTAAAGCAAAAGCATTATTTAAATTTTACAGTACTTATTGGAAGAATACATTGGAGACAGATAAACGTTATGAACTATTAGAACAACTGGCTTATATTTTTCCCAAAGAGTTTTTTGACAAATATATTACTATTGAAGAAATAAAAACAAAAGTATCAAAACTGAAGACATTACTATCAGAAATCGATATAACAATCGATATGGGAAATATATGTAACACAAATAACCAGTATACTATGAAGGCATCTCTTTTATTTTGTCCTAATATCAAGGTACATGTCGGTATGGGAAAGACTATTGAGGAAGCTGTTTGGACAGCGTTGTGCAAAATATTAAATACTATAAACTTACTTCTAAAGTAAAACGTCGTTAAAATTAATAAAGATAAAAAAACAAAAATTTATATAATATAAAATTAATCAGTATACTTTTGAAAGTTTTGCTTTTAAAGATTTGAGATTTAATTAATTGATTTTTTTTTATGTGTTTACATACGACGTTGTAACTTTTAAATAAATTTTAAATTTAATTAAGTTTATGCTAAGGAAAATGAAAAGTTAATTTTATTTAACTACTATGTACTAATAAAAATAGTATTACACAATGCAGAAAAAAATTTTAAGCGAATGTAATCTTTTCTTTTTACAAATTATTAAAACTACTTTTATCTCTGTGTACATTTAGTCTAATATTACAACCCGTTCTTTATTTAATATCACATAATTAGGCTACATCTCGAAATATTCAATGCCAGGGGATTGTAATCCATTTGGAAATCGATAGAATTTACATAATTCGCATTTGTTTTTTTGAGGCTTTCTATACAAGGTGCCTCACTCCATATTATAAAACTCTTGGAGATGAATAGATTTTTTAGACACAAAAGGAAAAGTTGTATCATTTTGTGAAATTTTTTACAGTTTTTGAGAAAAAAAAATTAAAACGTCTGAGAGCGACAAGGCAAGGCGTGAACTGGATGAGAGCGCGACAGGCAGTGACGAATATTGTTAAAAAAGAGTAGGCGGAGTCAGCAAGGGGGGGAATAGCGACTTACTTCTCATCTTCGATTCCAATATCCTACCTACAGCTTTCGGGAACATGTTGTTTGGAACACCCTGTATAACCCATCGGATAATTCCGTTGTAACTTTCGCTTTTCGGGGCGGAATTAACTTAAAATGTGGCGGATTTGGACGAATTTATTACTCTCTCGCTGCGGAATCTTTTTACTAGGCTCTGGCAACAGTGATGTGGTCCATGAGGAAAGTTTATGATCTAGGTTGTTTAAGAGGAAAGTGCGCAACAGCTGTGACTTGTCGCAACTTCTAATGACTGCGCGATGGCACTCGAGACGAGAGTAACTGGAGCAGCATCACTGCCGCCTAATTATGATAAATATTCAGACCAGAAAGTGGAGGATGACGTCGACATTTACGCGGATTTACCGAGTTTCAATCTCGTGAAAAATGTGAGAATCACCGGCAATAATGTTCGTTCTGTTGTCTCGTAATGCGACTTGAGTTGCACCTGATGATAGGATAAAGACGCGACTTTTGGTTTTAGAAAAAAAATAATAAATGTAAAATGTAGTAAAATACTAAAGCTTACATTTGGTATTTGTTAAGGTACGACAGCACGGCCTCAATTTCAGCTCGAAAGGCGATGTAGTCTATACGCATGTCAACATAACCTATTATGCATTTTTCGATAAACGTATGATCTTTGGTTTTAGAAGAAATAGTAAAACGTTAAAAGTAGTAAATATTAAGGCTTATCATTGTTACTAGTTAAAAAACTAAATCATGCTCTCAATTTTGACCTGCTGTATGTTAATCTATAACGCGCAAGCCATGAAATGAGAATAAATATTCGCGTGTTTCATGTCACTTTGAAATGAAAACTATCAAGTGAATGTATAATATTTAAATAATGTATAAAATGTATATACTACTGATGTTAAACGTACGAAATAATAAGTCGTGTATGAACTGTTGTCAAGGTTGAACATTGCAAGTGTGAGGAATTGAAAGAGGAGCTTAATTCACTTACCAGCAAATTTGAGGTTGTTCAGAAAGCAAAGACAAACTTGGAGAACAATCTGTCATCCTTACTCAAAACCGCAAAAGCTGAAATCACACGAAAGGATAATATTATAAGCAACCTCAGAAAACAGTATGAGTATATTTTAAAAATTAATATCAAGTAATTTTCTTTATTTCTAATATTACGAAAATGTTTACAGGATAGATGATATGAGTTTTAGAAGAGGCTTTAAGAATTTTACTCGTAGGCCACATGTACAACGAAAGACTGCAACTGAAACGTCTGAAAGTATTGTAACACATTCACAAGAAAGTGAAACTGAATGGCAACAAATTCAATCTTATCACGAGGAATATAAAAGCAAACCCCTACAGATTGAAGTTACCAGGATACCAACATTATTTGGAGAAAGATTGAAAAAGAAAATTATAGAGGAGGAGAAAGAAGAGAAAAAGCAAAGTACTTCGAAGCTTAATATAGAAACCAAGTTTAAGGATATTCCTGAAAACAGTGTAGTGGAAAATGATAAAGAGAATGGATCTCAATTTGGTGTGAACAGTAATAAATTTAATAGCGAACGATATTCTAATTCAGGTAAAGATAACTTAAGTTTTTATGACAACTTTTTTATCTTACAAAAAAAAAAAAAAAAAAAAAAAAAAAAAAAGTTCTGTGTTAAAATATATCTCAGATTTTTAATAAAATATATATTAAATATTTGTTTGCCACTATTCATCTATCTGCATTTTCAAAGTACAGAAATTTTAAAATTTATAGATATAAAATAAAATTATTTATTTATTTAATAAAAAATATAGTAATTTATTATAAAGACAATCTTGTTACAGAATCTTCTGAAAAAATTTCGTACAAAAGAAATTCGGTGAAGAGGACAAACGAAGACGATGCTACACACAGACATAAGCGTATCAAGGTTGAAAATAACGAAAATAAAACTACGTCTAAAGAAAGTGATTATAATTACCTTGTGTCATATGATCTAACAAACAACTCCGCACAATACAAAGTGAAAGATGATCTCATAAAACTTGAAAATCCACAAAATGCGATGCATCTTTTGATAAAAAAGGAAGAAGTTCCATTCTGTATTGCATGTACAACCACCTCCGAAGATATGAAACACGATCAAAGTTGCACGAATAGATGGAAGAATGACGTAAAGAATAATTCAACAAGGGATTATGACAAGTACGATCATGCCGACAGTTCAAAGAACTCTCGAAATGCTTTGATATCACATTGCGCTTCAGAAGGCTTTAACAATGATTATAAAAAGAACGAGTATAGATACAGCCCATCGAGAAGAGGTTCTAGAAACAGGAGCGATTATGAAAGTTCCACCAGTTATCGTTTACGTGAACGATCCAGTAGAATACATCGAAACAAAAAGTATGACGATTATAGATATGACGTTCGACATAAGGACAGTAGATTAAAGAAAAGCTACGAGAGCGAGGAAGGTGATGGGAAAACGAGATACAGACGCGGAGAGCGTTACATTTTACGAGATAGATCCAGATATTCGTCGAGCGACACTGAAGACAGAGAAAGTGGTTCGTACAAAAATAAGAAGTACGAAAACCGCAGAATAAAAAAGGAAACGAATATTCTGAATGATAAAAAGTTGTATAAAAATAATAAACCCACAACGGAAACTAATCGCCGAAAATCTTCTAGTCGAACAATTGCAAATAGCACAACAGATTACAGTGATGTAAAGAATATTGACCAGCATAAAGTAAAAAATGAAAAGTCAGAGATCAAACCTACAAATTCGATAGAAAGCACATCCATATATGTTGAATTGAATGATTTGAATAACCTGGAAGAGGGTGAAATTCTAGATAGTCCTAAGAAAAATAATTTTACAATTATTGAAGATAAAACGAATAAAATAAATAATACGAAAGAAATTAATGTAAAAAGCGTTCTAATTGAGGATAAAAATAAAAATAATTCCACGAGTATATCTGTAGGTGGCAAACAAATTCAAAATAACACAATTAATACGGAACTGCTGGAACCGGTGGAAAATAATACAAAAAAGATTGAAGTCACATCATGTTTTCTACAAGAAAATTCAAAAAAATGCAAAAAAATAAATGATTCGAATTCTACCAGAAAGGATATGGCAGTTGATGTTGGTGCCAATTGTAAAAAATATGAAGGCACCGAAACATCTAATATTAACGAAGACGCAATGGATTCTGCTAGTCAAAATATTGGAGCAATGGAGCAAGTGTGTGATAATGATATTAATGGTTACGATAAAAATAACACTGATACATTAAAAGATTTTACTATTGAAACGACTGTTGCAAAAACTGTTGAAATTAAAAAGACGGCTGTTAATATTGAAAATGCTACTAAAATCAAAGAATTAGACAATTTTAATACTGAAAGTGGAACCAAAAGTGAGGAATTGGACAAATTCAAGGCGGAATCCAATATTGAAGATCGTATTAAACAGACGGAGGCGAATAATTTTAATAATAGTAATAATACCGATAAAATTGATAGCGATGAATTAAAAAATTCTAAAACTGATATAAAAACGGAGGCTGCGCTCAATTGCGACATTGAGGATGGAGATAAAAGTCAAGAGCCAATCGAGAGCAATGAGACTTGTCATCGAGTGTCAAACAGAAACAATATTGAAACGTGCCTCAACGATCATAATTATGTTCAAAATCCTCTTACCAATTGTCAATCTCAATGCACTCAGAAGTTATCTCTGGGACCGGAATGCAATGAGGAAATTATTTCGAAAGCAACGTCGAGGGAAACTAAAGTGGAGAAAACGGTCATTGTACAATCAGTTAACAGTAGTGCCAAGAAGACAATGTCTTTTATAACGAAGAACAATAAAAATGAACAGAATAAGGGGGTATTAATTTCGCATCGACGAAAAGCGGTGACTTTAAGCGATAGTAACGCGTCCATGACTATCCTGATGAATGCCAGTGATGCGGGTACGTCTTCTATTATAAACGATTGCAACGACTCGCCGTTGAAGCCACGTGCATGTAAGATATCGCGAGTAATTGCAAAAACGTCGTATAAATAATTATTGTATAATTCTTACACTTAAGGTACTTGATAATAAAATAGAATTCATATGAGAGATAAGTTGAAAATAATTTAAAAAATACTGTGCAAATTAGTACGATATTAAAATTTTTTTTTTTTTTTTAAGTTTTAATCTTTTTGACAACGCGTGGATAATCAATTTAATGAGAAATTAACTTAAGCAAACCAAAGTAATGGCAAGATACTCTTGCAGCAAAACGCAGAAAATGTTATGTACACTCACCGTCAGGAATGGCGTTCGTGATACTGCGACGGCGGCTAGCGTACATGATCTTGGCGTGGGGTGCGTCGAATCTCACGCGAAGCGCGCGCGTAGATGTGTTGCGGAGCACCGGTCACAGAGGACTGAGGGGGAACGCGGCCTATTACACCACCCCGTACTCGGCGACCGAGAGAGGGGGAAGTCACGTACGCCAGCCGCCGTTACCGCTCGTCGCAGCAAATGCCATATTTGCCTTTCAGTGTAAAATACGGAGCTTATATTTTATATCATAATTTGATTTTCTCACAAGGCATTTTCTTTATCGGGCGTCTGCTACATCGTAATACAATAAGAATGACTTAGATTAGACTTTAATTAACGTGTTCTTTAACCAGTTGACGAAAAGCTTGCTGAAAGCATCCTATGCAAATTTTTCTGATCCTTAATTTTCAAAGCTACATGAATAAATTGCGTGCTGTAATTCGTAAATCATGTAACGACGGCGGTGTCGAGTTGATCCAAGCTTCGGAATCTGCCTGAGCGAGGATCCGTCCTGGCATCGATTGGGTGAAAAGAGAAGCGTCCGCGGCGCGCGTTATCGATCAGAAAATAGCCGGCCGCGACGACGCTACGCGTCTGCCGCTGACGTCACCGCCGAAGGGGGCAAGGGAGCGAGAAAGAGAGGAAGGAAGACAGAGACGCGCTTCGGGCCTCAGAGGACGTTGAGATGACCCGCGCCACGGACGTCGTCGCCGTCGCCGCGGCCGCCCACTAACGCGATTCCCCGCGCTATGTGTCCCTAGACGCGCCCCCTGTCGCACGTCGGCAACCGCGAGGAGCGTGTGCCGCGTTCAGTCGCGGCCGTCCGCGCCGCGTACGCTTCCGGTGACGATCGATTGGCGGCGTATTTTTCCGCGAGTCCGCGATCCCAGGCCGCCAAGATGGGCTCGATAGTGCTAAAGTCGCTCTCGGTGCTCCTCGGCATATTTTTCGTCTTCGTCGGCACGATGAAGCTGACGTCGCACATCAGCAAGGACCTGCACAAGGACCTGGTAAGTCCGTGGCTCGATTTCCGCGACCCTTCCTCGCACGTGCGATATTTGACGGGATATTATTATTATTACTACACGGCAAATTATATTTTATTAATGTTGGGATATTAGCGATGTTTGACAAGGGTGAGGTTTGCGAGATTGTCGAAGCTGACGGTTTAGGGGTGGAAATTGAATTAGACTTAGCAATGGCGAAGCGCGAGCTGACAGGTTTCGCCGAGACGCGGGGATGAAGTTACTGCCCGCCAGCGATTCGATATCCGGTGAAATTGGCAGTTGATTCGATTTAACGTCTTTACGGTTAACGGCATTAATATCGTTACGTCGTTATGGTTAATAACGGTTGAGGTTGACAGGCGAGAGGCGATCGATTGGTACTACATTTGTTGTCGATTGTAGTCTGTAATTAAGGCCGAAAGTTAACAAGTGAAAACGATAAACTTGGTCCAGTTGATTCGTCAATGACTTGAAAATTTCTTCTCTTCAATAGCCGTTATTTAACGTCTATTTAACGAAAGATACTAAAAACATAACCGTTTATTTAATTATTTTATCCAAAAAGCACCCCGTATTGAAAATACTTTTTTTTTTCTTAGAGTGCAAAGAAACTCCATAGATTCTAAAAAAATCAAGAGTTAAACTTCTGTGGAAGTTTCTTAGCAAGAAAAATTATTTGTTATAAAACATTTTTTTAAATTAAATTTACACAAATGTTTTACTTGAGAAATATTTGTACAAGAAAACGACTTATTTAATTAATTTAAATTAATTACAACGACAAGAATCTGTTAACTGATTAACCGATTAGTTTATAATTAATTAATTAATTAATTTGCGACCACCCGCAGCAAGACTGACAGACCGGACACCATTTACACGTCCGTCATCCCCGCCGTCTTATGTAATTTCTTGCGGACGTCGGTGCCAAAGTAGATAAAGCGACGAGTGCTCGTGCATCGCGTTGTCCCGTTCGGCCTGTCACGGCTCGTCTTTGTTATGTAACATTGTACGTCGCTCTCAAGCATCCACCCTTGGTTCCGCCGCTGTTGCGATAGCGCGCATGTTTCCCCCTTTGCTACCCACCGGTGCTCCCCGCTTCCGGATTGTTAACGCTCCAGAGATGAAAACCTCGACGGTGATCACGGCTCGCTAACTTGCGACACTAAGGTTTATCGGGTTAACGTTTGGGCGCACAGCCCTTGCGAAAATAAAAAATAAATAAAACGCGATCAAGAGAGCTGATCGAGACTTTGACGAATTATCAAATATTCCGTCGAAAAATATATTTAGGCCGATATATAGAAACATATTATATATGTATTAAAAAAAGAAAAGAAATCGAAGTTGGAGAAAGCGTTAAGATCTTAACTTAAAAGTATAAAAAGAGAAAAATTGATCCTCGGCACTGATAACAATGATAAATTAATTATACTTAATTGAACAACGAGAGAGAATTATCGAAACATTTTCTACTCGTGATTTACGTAAATTAATTTTGGAATATAATTGTGTATTTAAATTTTATTGATTTAAAATTGATGTAAATATATTTTAGTTATCGAAAATGTAATTAATCGAATAAGAAAAAAAAAAAAAAAAAATGGAACAGATTACTGACTTGCGTATCTTAATCTGGGTAATATAAGAAAAAGACATGAGAGGCTGTTTTATTCTGCGATTTCAGAATTTATCTTCTCCTCTTTAATGCCAATTACGATTGGCCGAAATACCTAATTGCGCGACCAAAATATCCAACAGCCAGTCGGTTTTCAGCGGGGCCAAGGTTGTTGCAGAAAAAAGAAAAGAAAAAAAAAAAAATTAAAATAAAATTTTTTTTAAAGAAAATCGATTGTAAGGTATGCATACGATGCATACACGTAGCTCAGTTTGTTCTAGCCGGTATAAAAATACGCGTGGTAATATACGTTCGATAATATATCCTGAGGTAAAATTGCGTAGCGTCGCAGAATACGTTAAAGATTAAACGCTGCCACGTGAGAACACACGATAAATCATTAGCACATGTTTATGAAATTTAAAATATTTCAAGAGTCGATGAATTATTATATGTAATAATAGGCTTTTCCTTTTTTTTTTCATTATGACATTATCATCCTATTGTCTGACCTTTTTCTTTTCTCTTATTATTCCACTAAAAACCTCAAATCTTGTTTGTAAAGCACGGAGACATATACTTACTTCCAGCGTGCATTCTGAACTTCTAGAGAAAATAATGTTACGTACTTTATATTAACGGCTTAATAAAATATTAATGCTAAGTGCGGACCGCCGATGTCGTTTTGCTATTTCAGTATCACGGGCATTGGCCAACATAAGTGATATTAAGGTAAACACCCGTGTAGATTACTTGGTCAGCCGCCAATAAGCTCGCTAACTCACTGGCGAATGATATTTATATACTTTGCGTATTAGAACAAGTCAGGTTTTCTTCAAGTTCCTGAATTGTCTGGGAGTGCCAAAACAGATTCCCGATTATTTCGTCACTGTGTAAATACCATGCGGTAAAAACAACAGCAAATTTACTTTAAATAATACAAAGTATTTAATTCAATTTAATTTAATTCAGTTAAATAATGAAAACATTAAATTAAATTAAATTGAATATTGTTTTTTTTTGTTTTTTTTTTTCCAATTATTACTTTTACCGAAAAGCATTACCGAGATTTTAATTTGTTTCAGAGAAAGGAGTACGTCAAGTATGCGAAGGTATTTCCGCTATCGGGAACGCTCGACTTCAAGGTACCCAGCAAGTGGTACCGGAGAGTCGTCGGCTCGCTCGAAATCATCTGCGGCCTCGCCATGGCGATTATTCCAAGTCGTAGGTGCAAAAGATCAACCACCTCATTAACATCTCACCCTGTCGTTTCGCACAGAAACTCTCCAACAATCCTTGCGCTGTAAAAATGATGATATTTATTAAACAGAGCTGGTCCATTAGAGTAATATTTTGCAAATTGGTTTCAGATAAAATTAAAAACTTATCTAACACGGTGTTGCTGCTCTTAATGCTGATGGCTGTGTACTCTCACTACATGGTCAACGACAAGTTCGAGAGAATCGCCCCGGCACTGGTGAGTAGTTATATAGTTGCGTTCACCAGAAGTGCTGTATCTTCAATCATATTTTACAAATGGAATTTGTAAAAATCGTAAATCTGTTTGGTGCACACTCTTAATCTTCGCTGAATTTAAAAGCACACGCCAGTTAGAGCCACAAATTTTACAACTAATACTCTGTTCTGCTAACTATGACTTGGCAAACGGTTTTAGGTATTCTTCTTCATGCTCACGGGGCGATTGGTGATCGACTGGCAGCTCAGGCGAGAAGACGCGCAATCAGTGACGGCGAACGGGGTCGACGATAAAGCTAAGAAGCAAGACTGAGCGGGATTACGGTTGGGAATCGCATTGTCAGTTTTCACCTCAAGCCACTTGATTCCGCAGCTTCATTTCTGGAGCACCGACTCCGAAGATCAATTTCGTTTATTTCCAATGTGAACCCTGTCGCGTTTTCATTCGTTTAAAGAATACAAGTTTTTATTTCGAAACACCGTTGTTCAATATGTCTAATTGGATTTTTCTTTTACATAAAGATTCGCTGCAATAAAAAAAAAAAAAAACTATGTGAGACATAGGAGGAAAAAAAATATAACATTCTCTGGATTAAACTTATGGTAAGAAAAATTAATTTCTTTAGAGTTCTGGAAATAAACTTGTAAACGTGTAATTTACAGTATTTACTTTTAATATCGTTAGTGAGACAAATTTTCGTTGCACTGTATTAGATACTCTGTGCACTATATTGCGATATAGTTAGCAGAATGAGAAGCGAACGTGGTTAAGAGGTAATACGGTTTATAGAATTAACTCAAGTTGTGTAAAGTCTTACGGCGAGATATTTTTTATTGTCAATGCGAATTATTTAACGAAAGTGTGCGATGTGTATATTCTTCGGCGAGCATAATTTAATGACGATTGAAAAATTTGTAATGTAAAATTTAATTTTCAACGTTAATAGCAATTGGAATTCGATGGTCGGTAAATGTTGTTTCTGTTAATTGATATGATAGTGGTTCGTCCCGCAATATTAATCCATAAGACACCATTGCATTAATGTCGATTGTCGCTGATCATAATTAAAAGAATCTCTATTTACATCACAATTAAGACATTGATGCAAAAAGAGGCAAAGAGATTAATAACAAATAGTTAATATATATATATAAACAAAGTACAATTAATTAAAAAGATCAATTTTGCTCAATTTATTTCAACAAGTAGCTCTTTAGCTCTCTTTTTTTTTTTCTTTTTTTAATATGCTATAACACAGTAATTCGTAAATCATACGCGATACATAGAATATAAAAGATTATACAATTGTCATGTAAGCAATTATATAACGCCAACAATATTCAAAAAAACTGTAATTAATTAAATTAGGAAGATACTTATTATGCAACTATAATAAAAGTATATATGTAATACGTGAAGGACTATGACAAAATCATAGAAGGATATGATAAGCTATTTGTGATGTAAGTAGAGAAAAAAATTTGATCTGCTGCGTATACCATAGTATTAATCGACATTGATGCGACCAATCCTCAGTGACACTAGCTTAAGCACGAGGTACTAACTGCCACTTGAATGAATGTACTCTAGCTTATATGTACACTGAAAAACAAATATGACGTTTGCTGCGGCTGGCGTATGTACATGACACTAGCTGATCAGTGTGGTGTGCATCGAGTTTCACAGTTTCACATGAAGCGCGTAATGCATATGCCGCGGAATACCGACCGCCGAGGATCACTGAGAATTAAGGAGCAGTGGAGTTGCAGTGCTCCTCTGGTGATCCTCGGCGGTCGGTGATCCTTGACACCGTCGTGTCGCCGCAGCAAATGCCATATCTACCTTTCAATGTATCGTGCGAACGAACGTATGTGGAACATATAAAAAAGTGTTTCTTAATAATTGAAACACATGTGCGCACTAGCTTTAATTTATTTCTTAAAATCTCTACGTGCGAATAACGGGTGTGGTTAGATAATTTGATAAATAAACCGAAATTGAAACTCTCAAATAAGCTAATTTCTAATTATTACTTGATACCCCATTTTAATGTACAATTGTGTTTCCATATCGAGTAATAAAATTCAAACTTTCAACTATGATAAGTATATATATTAAAATATTTTTATAACTTTTGAAATATCTATTGTAATTTAAAGATTTTAATCATATTGCCGTTCCTTTCTTTTATTTCATATCAAAATAAAAAAAAAATTAACTGGCCGGCTTAATTAATTAGCAAAGTTACTGACTATTACTATACATATAAATACGTCTGAGGTCAAACAAAATTTTTTTATAAAATTTAAGATTTTTTAGGTCCGAAGGAATATACTACAAGCCGTCACCGTCGCCGACGTCAATCAAGGTAGTGACGGAAATCAACAAATGCTAAGTAAGACATTTTAACGCAAATCTAATCCGACAAATTTTTTAAGTTTTCAGTTTTGCTAATCGCGTAACAAGCTTGCTGTGCATATTTAAATCTTATGTTAATATGTATGTATATATTATTTGTAATATATCGCACATTTACACGCCATCCTATAATAATCTGTGATAAATATATTAAACGTACAAATGTTTAAACAAACAAATAAAAACGGTATACGAGAGAATAGATCGACGCAACATCCAACAATGCGTATCTAAATCATTTTCAGTAGTACGTTGTTTAAATATATCGAAAGTATTAACAAAAATGATATTTGTATATGTTAAATGTATTTATTACCTTATTTAATAATATTACTTATATAAAAAAATATACTATGTAACGTTCCATGTTTATATTAAACAAAATCTAGCGTTTATAACCGATTCATTAATTATTGTTAAATTCTTAATTTTACAATAAACTGCTTTTAAAAAAATTATTAATTTTAAAGCAACGATCTCGATCAAACATTTCTTACTTCTAAAATAGTTGATTAAACACATAATGTACAATTTTCGTTAATTAATAAAGTTACAATAAATTGTTTTTAATAAAAAAATCTCAGTGTTTTATTAAAAATATCATTTTTGAAAAGAGAATCCTTCTAATTTTTTATTAATTTTTTAAATAATCTTAATAAGCATAATGAAACTTATAACTACTCATCTTTGATCTTAACAAATAATTTTAATTTAGAAAATAGTTTGTAATAACTACTGTTTTTATTAAGTGCACCGTATTGAAGGTCGATTTGACTAGCTAAATGCCTCTTATAGACTTTCTATTCTGTATCCAAAAATTGTAAAAATTGCGAATGTTAATAAAATATATATTTTACCGACTACCATACGCAATAAGCTCAACATAATTAATTACAAGACGTTATCGAATGCGTTTTCTATTCATTTTGCTTGCCTATGCAAGTTCCTGACCAGTAGTTAAAAGATTTATAGCTTTTTGAAGGTTCATTACGGAAGTGGCTATATCGTCATAATCTAATGCACTACTTGCCCATTTAATTAATTTTTGTGCCTTGGCAACTTGTTCAACTGACAAATTAGTACCACCTATAAAATTGTATTGTAATTAAGATAAAATAATTATTTTTCTATTATTGCGTTTCTAGACCCAACTTCTTTTATCTCATTTATAAATATTAATATGTAATATAGAACTTACTTTCAGTTTTATGCGTGTCATTTTCCGACTCAAACGACTGTGTCCTTAAAGATGGTGGATTTACAGGAACAGATGGAACGTTTGGCAAAGTATTATCCTTAGGAGCTTCAGGTTCTACATTTGATTTTGGCTCTTCATCTAGAGGCCACAAAATATTTATTAGAATTTAATAAACGTCTGAGAACAAGTAGTTATATTTACCATTTAATTATTAATATTATTAATATTATTTACCATTTAAATCTTTAATAGAATCGCTTTCGTCATCTGTTTCTTTTAACGGCCCTGGTACTGGAGTCTCGCCGTTTGTAAGACAGTTGTGAATGTAAGCCGCTTTCCATTTAGCATACTTCTGATTCTGAGCTGCCTCCACACTTAGTTCTCCGAATAGCGTCAGCACATCATACAATATCTGAGCAGTGTAGAAACTCTGTACTACATTATTGGAAAAATCCCCTGCTCTGTCTTTCCTGTCGGCATACAAAAAGAGCTTTAAGGCCCAGTTTTCTAAGTGTGCCTGAGCAGCTACATCATTGGTGATAGCTTCATTGTCGTGCAGTTGCTTCTTTGTTGCTTCCAGCCAGTCCATTAATTTCAGTAGAAAATTAGTTTCTTCTGATGTCTTGGTTGAAAATTTCAATCCGGTTTGAAGAGCATAAAGACGACCTGTTTTTTATAAACAAATTTTAATCATTATTATTTAATCGTTATTATTATTATTTTTATTATACGTACACCAATAACTGACAACGTTATCTCGCTGATCATGCTTGGATGCAACTGTTAGATGAGCCTGTATTCTCTTCAAAGGAACTGGAACCTTTGGCAAGTCAGGTCCTGTTAGTGCCATTGGGAGGAAAATATCAAAAATTCTCGTTGAAAAGTCTCCTCTCTCGACAAACCTGTTCGAGTACTTATTCCTGTATCCTAATGCACGAATAACAAACTATTGGCTTATCAGTGACGAGCTGCTGAGAATAAATAAGGCGATTTCTTATCGCCAATGTGATCGATCTTCACGTCGAATGCGGTACACGTCTATATAATATTATATCTGATTATATCGCTGCGAAATTTTTCGCACCAACGGCGCAGTTGTGTTCGTGAATCGTCGTGTTTGACTTGTTCTTTGTAGTTGAACTAACTGCACTAACCTGCATCAATTTTAAGGCTCTTTCTCCCCGCGTCCTAAAAGGAAAGAGACAAACCGAACTGGCTGTCTTAACTTACACCAGTTTTGAGATTATCTTTCTCTCCGCGTATTAAAAGGAAAGAGATAATTTCGAAATTCGTGCAGGTAGTGCAGCTAGTTTAGCTTCACACGGACGAGCCTCTGTATTTGTACGCGTGGAAGCCGCGATTCCGAGTTGGGCTCTCTGGTTCGAAATACGAAGGAGATTATGGCGACGTCCTCTCTCTAGTACACCATATACCGCTATCGTCTTATATCGCATATAATTCGAACCTCGGAATTTATCGATGATTATTTCGTCACCTTTATTCTGCACCTTGTGCTACAAACCACCAATTGTTTTTCTAAACGATGTGACGGGCGAAACTTGACTTCAGAACGATGTCAAAATTGAACGGATTACTCTTCCTTTGCTCCCTCTTGGCTATTATCACTTCTGTATGTAGCGCATATTTAATTGTGTTTACATTTCTAAGTACACAACTTTTCATGTTATACATTTGTTATGCATTGTCGAGCTGCAAGCAGATAATGTGTCAGGACGTAATCATTATAGAACTCCTAAAGTTCATTATTTAATATATTTACTTTCGCTGGATTACCTTATTTCTTGATTGAATTTTTAGCTACATATCAACTTCATATTGATATAAAGATTTGCAAATTGTTTTTTTTTTTTATTTTTAATTTTTTATTACAGGTTTTAACTGACATTCCTTCAACCTACTGTAAAGTACCTGATCGTAGGTTAAACATTGTATATGATTTAACAAAGCTTTCATCAGATAAAGATATTATCATCAAGCATGATGATGAAAACATACGTATGCAACTGTGTTCTCCTTTAATTAAAAAATGCAACAACCAGGATGGTTACTCAATATGTTTAATAAGAAATAATGTAGAGAAAGGAATAGGTAATATTACATAGTTTAAATAACATTTTATTTATTATTTGATTTGTTAATGTGACTAATAAATTCATTTTGTTGATATAAATAGGAAGATTTCCTCCACACGTTGATAACACAAATGGGAGAATTTTATTCAACTTTACTGGTGATACTTGTCTACCTGGAATTAATTATACAATGAAAATTATTATGCATTGTGATTATGAAGCACAGAGTAATTCTTATCCTGAATTATTTACACATGTAAGTAATTTTTTTAAACATATGTTTAAATTGAATATGATACAGAATGTAATACAAAAATTATAATAAAAATATTGCAGGGTGATCAAGAATGTAACTTGCATATAGTATGGAAAACGGCGTTAGCTTGTGTACCTAGAACTCAAATTAACTGTACAGTAGTCAATGATGGACGTTATTATGATCTAAGTCCTTTGACAAGAACTTCAGAGAACTATGTGATTCCTATGAAAAATGAAACAAAGTCAGCTAAAATAATATTAAATGTTTGTCAAAATGTGATACATCACGGTACCACATGTGAATTTAAATCTGGAGCCTGTTTGGAGGATCCTGAAAATTCTAATATGTAAGTTTTATTAAAATTTACAACATGAATATAATTTATAATTATACAAACAATTTTTTAATCAAGTTTTAATGAGTTAACTTTTTAAAAAAGTAAATTTACTTTTGTTTTATCTTGCAGATATTCGAGTTTAGGAACAGTACAAAAATCTCCATTTTTTATGAACGGAGATTTAAAGATTGAATATCAGGATGGTACAATATGCAAACAAAACATTCCAACTGCGCATATTAAAACGACGATTACATTTATATGCAATTTGGAAGGCAAGGTATAGTATAAAATGATAAAATGTTACATATAGAAAGGATACATTTTGTAAATATCGCAATATTATTGCAGGGCCCTCCAGAATACATTAGAGGAAAAGAAGATTGTCATTATCAGTTGATATGGTACACTGCTGCAGCGTGTGATGTTGATACTTTACACAAATATAGCGCTAAAACAGCAGGCAAGTGCATCGTTACGAATCCAGTCACAAACTTCAAGTAAGAATAATTTTCTCATATAGTACAATTAACACTTATAATCATATAACGCACGTTTCTAATTTGAGTATGTATTTTGTCACACACAGGTATAATTTACAGACATTAATGAATAAAGACTTTACTGTCACAAATACAAGCGGTGTAAAATATAAATTTAGAGTGTGCGGAGCGCTTACAGATAATACGTGTGGAACCAACACAGGTGCTGTACTTGCTTACGAAATTATATTGCATGTTATGTGATAAATTTAAATTTGATCCATTAATTATTATTTATACAGGAATATGTAATTCAGAACATAGCACGTCGTTAGGACAAGCTAATACAAACTTAATATGGCAGCAAGGTGGCCCATACTTGAATTACACTAACGGGAATTTATGTGAAAATGGAATGCACCACTATACACTTATTCAATTTGTGTGCGAGCCACAAGGGGTACCTAACCAGCCGTTGCTTATGAAAGAATATCCTTGTAAAACTATCATACGCTGGAATACAGATTTAGTTTGCGAGAAAAAGGTAGATATGATTGTGTATGTGTCCCTGGGCTTTTTTTTTTATATTACTTACATGATTAATGGAATATTATTCTGTTGTCTAGATTAAATGTGCTACCGATAATAATGATGAGATCAATTTAACTCCTTTGATACAATCTACAAATAATTACGTTATAAAAGCCAACAACACGGAGTTCCACATAAATATATGCCGGCCGTTAGTTCCTACTCAAGGTCTTACATGCGCACATGGTAGTGCAGCTTGTAAAGTTTCCGTAACTTTGAAGAATGAATATACCAATGAAATCGTGAGTATTCATTTTTACTTACTTGTCAATTGGAGGTATATAGCGATTTTAATTTTAATAATGTGTATATTTTTATTAAAATAATTTTGTAGAGTTTAGGGTTTCCTGAGGATAGTCCGACATTAAATAAAGATTTACGAACAGTGTTACGTTACGTCAATGGTTCACAGTGTCCCGAGAACCCTGCTAAAACAATATCATCAAACTTTACATTCATTTGCAGTAATAATAATCAGGTAACATAAGATTTTTTTTTTTTTCAAGTTTTAACTTAATTTTTAATATAAACTTTAAATTTAATATGTTAATTTAAATTAAATAAATTAATTATATTTAAATTAATCATAAATTTTATAATTTAAAAAATATGAAAGATAGCTAATACCTTGTAGTTTTATTTATTATTAAAATCTCTTATTTTACAACGTTTAATCTAGTTTTACGTTTTTCACATTTCAGAAACTTCCAGCATATAAGTACTACGTTAATTGTACTTATATATTTGAATGGAACACTAGTATAGCATGTGGAGCTGTGATAGGAAGCTGGACTAAACCGTGCATTATTAAGGATAATTTCCGTTCGTATGAATACGATCTCTCTTTATTATACAAAAAGCAACAGATACATTATGTGAGTTTAAAAAATAAATGGCAAATTTGTAGTTTTTGATATGTACTTTGTATCACTTATTTAACTAGCTTTAAATAATTTTATTATGATTAAAATTAAAACTAGGTGAAAAGCAAACAAAGCAAAGAATACGCTTTAAATATTTGTGGCGAAAAGAAGTATTGCAATGGCTCAGCTATATGTCGCGAGAATAATGACTATGGATCCCTGGGAAGTGTAATTTTCGATTACAGCCGTGATGACGTGAAACTTAAATATTCAAATGGCAGTAAATGTAATAACAGTAAGTTAAATATTTTTTTTATTGTTGTATTCGTGATTAAATATCCTTGTGTGTTAAAATTATATTCTTTTCGTAACAGATTCTTACACCTCTGAAGTAAGGTTTATATGCAATGAATCCATTGGTATCGGTACACCAAAGCTACTATTGGTAAGTCACAAATATACAAATTTTCTTTGAACATCAATGATGCAATACGAAGGAAAATTTTCAAAAGTAACAAATAAAAATTTACATTTAAAATAATATTTATACTTACATACACATATAGAAAGTAAAATAATTATTAATCTAAATCTACTTTTAAAACTTTCCTTCTATCAATAATGCATGGCAATACAGGGTTTATGGATATAGATTCAGTGTTTATTATAATTTATTTTAAATAGATTTTTTAAGCAAGAATATTTAGTAAAGACATTATTTTTTATAAATTTACAAATTAAAAATCGAAAATTTATTTACAACTCTTAATCTATCTATCTATGTGTATGTCTACATATACATAATATTTATGATTCACTCTCCATATTTTGTTTCAATATTTAAAATTAAAATGACACGAGTAACACTTCTCATATATTTTTGGTTTATAAACAATTCGTTAGTAAAGTTTTTGTATTAATAAATGTTTTTTTTTTATAAAATTGAGATTAAAAGTGTTAAAAACAAGTTTTTTAAATTATTTTAAAAAACAATGTTGTAGGTTTGGCATTTTTTACCTTAATTTTCTAAAAAAATCTGACGTGATGCGAAAATTTTGCTTTTAGATTCGAATTAATTATCAAAAATTTAGAAATGACACATATTATTTATGCACGTTTAATATTGACGTTATCATAATTTGTATTTTTTTTTTCATAACGTAAATCTTTTGTAACAATTTTTTAATTTCTAAAGCCACAAGAAGATTACACATGGTTTGATTTTTTTATGACGATATATACATATGAAATTGGCGAAGAAATGAACATTAAAGAACATGCATTAAAATAAAAAATCAAGATATGCCACATATAAATTTATACGTTAATATGCATGAAAAGATTTTCTAGAGTAACTTTAATTGTTTATCAGGTACTGTTTTAATAACCGCGACTATACTTAACTAAATTCTTTTTAGTATATCAACATTTAATAAATATTGATAAAGTAATTCTTAAATTTTGATCGTAATAAATTTACAGGAAGTAGTTTATATAAACTATTATATCACTATGATATTATTGCCTTGCGTTATATACATACACGTATATTTTATGATTTAATTTAATACGCAATGCATAAAATAATCCTTGAGTATTACATGCAATTGCATGAAAAATTATAACATAGTAAATATGTACGAAGTAGTAACTTAATAATTATCATTTTAAACAATATAGTAAATACATGTAACGTAATATTTAAGTTTATCTAATGAGTTGTTCCATAAAATTACTTAATCTTATAGGAATTGATAAAAAGTCGCCAACAGTAATCTAATCTAACGTCAGTCAGTCCATCTCTTTTCTTGATCATTTTTTAATTTATTTTATTTAAAGATTCTAAATTAAGATCAAGTCTTCTGGAGAGAAAAAAAAAAGAAAAAAAAAAAATATACATATCAAAAGTTTCTGCATGCTCTCACATTGCATATTAAAAAAAAAAATAAATCTATGAATGATTTATTTTATATAGATACTTTACCTTCGTGATGTCAGACAAGGCATTCGTTGTTCTTATCGGATTTCATTAAATGGTCAGGTGAGAGAATGATCGCTTGATGAAGTTTCTCGTTCAACTTACTCGATTCCCGTATATAGGGATCTGAAAGCGACCGCTCTTCCAAATCTTTATCACATATGAATTTTTTAAGCGCGTCAACCGGGGGTGTAGTGCTCGGTGGAGTCTCAGGAGGTCCAGCCGGATAAAGCTCCTTTTTATCCTCATTCACTTGCATACAGATTTTCCTCTCTGCGAGGGTGTTTCTCATAAACTTTGGCCGATGTGGCAACGCGTATCGCAGCTTGTCCCAGAACCAGGGATCTCCCCACTTCACATACGTGTTCATACTTATGTACGCTTTTAGTTCCGGGTCCAAGTCTTCGGTAGCTCCGATGTCACCATACAAGATTAGTATCACTCGCGCACGACCCTCGCTCAGCGCTTCGCTGTGAGCGGTCCTGAACTCCATCTTTCCCCAGACACTCTCCAAGAAGTTCGGCGACAACACTACTATTGTCCGCCTAGAGTTCTTCACAGAGTTGAAGATGTTCTCTGATATCCACGCTCCCGCCAGCCAGTCCCGGTAATGGACGCACAGCTTGAACTGCGAAGGGCCGTTTTCCAGTTTCGACACCAGTTCATTTACGACGAAATCGTGGTCCTTGTTTGAGAAGCTCACGAAGGCGTCATATAGTTTCTCCTTGTCCAGTTCCTCTTCTGTTACAAACCATAAGCATAGCTGATGCGCAAAGAGCCACACTTTAATTTGCTGTTGGTATTTGTAGTAGAGTAGCCCAAAGACTCCAATGAGTAATCCCGCAAGAGAGATTGCTACACTAATGCCGATCATCATTTTCATGTTTAGAGGGCAGAAATCATCCATTGTCATCTCCGATACGGAAATGTTCGTTTTCGAACAGGTCACTTTAAGTAAATCCGGCATTTTTACTAATTTCATTTGAATAAAACTTAAGAAATCCTTATTTTCGCATTCACATTTCCAAGGGTTTTTGTGTAACGTCAATCGTGTTAAATTCATTGATTGTTTTAGGAATTCAAACACGTCGGGACGTATTTCGGATATGTTATTACTATGCAGTTCTAACACCTAAAACAAAATTTAATATTAAATTTTAATAACACAATAAAATGTAGCTCACTATTTTTTAATATTATTTTATGTATTACTTTATAAGACGTTAAAAAAAAATTAAGATAAACCAGAAAGTTTACAATTATAATTAATACTTGATAAAAAATTTTTTAATTTTGTAAATATTTAATTTTCCAAGTAGTTAATAATAAAAAAAAAAAATTTTTCTTGTAAAAGATAAATTTACATACCTTTATTGTGTTGGATAATCCATTCAGAGAAATTTCAGAGATTAAATTATGAGATAGAATAAGTTTTTTCAATGGTTTGAATCCTATCGCTTCCAAATCAGGCATTTGAGTTAATTGATTGCCGGAGAAGTCCACTTCAAAAGATTCGCTTTTTAAGGGCCCGGGAGGTATTCTTATGTCGCTTGGCACACTGGTTAGGTTTCTGTTAGAGCAATCGTAAATGAACGTCTTATCTTCGGGCCTAATCCGGCAATTACATTTCTCGGAACACACTTTAGGATACGAGCACGTTAAAGTTTTCGATTTCAAATCCGAAACGCTAATGTTTTTTAAATCACTCGGGCTCTGGCAAGTTAAATTTTCCGTCACTATATAGAAGTAACGTTGAACCTTAGGGTGCATTCTGCCTTCGATGTAACGCAAAAAGTTGTATATAGTGCAGTCGCAATGTAACGGATTATCGTTGACGAGTATTTCCGCGCGATGATCGTCTGATTGACTGAGAATCTCAGCACCGTCGAAGATGATATGTCTTATTTTATTGTGTGTCAAGTCCACTTCGATTTCGTTCGATACGAAGTGCAATTCTATAGCCTGAAAGAAAAAGAAATATTAAATCAAATATTATTATCTGCATACAGATAAATCTGTCTATAACGTTCAGTATCAAATATTTTTACTCACGCTAATGTAGGATATATTGTTATGCTTGAGGTCCAGCTTTCGAAGTTGGATATCGCTTAAAATCCAGTCGCTGAATATTTCCGAAATACTATTATTGGCTAAATATAATTCTTCTAACAACAGATTATGGCGAAAAGGCGACCAGCGTCCAAATTCATCCTGATAGTCGGATTGTTTTAACGTTAGATAATTATCAGACAAGTTGGCGATCTTTAATTGATTTAAGGGTCTGAAACCTTGGCTGGAAATAACTGTCAAATGATTTTGATCGATACTTAATTTTTTTAAAGAGTTTAATCCATCGAATAGATGCCTGCAAATAATTATGTATTATTAAAAGTATGAAAAACATAAGCAGTTGTATACCTCGTGTAATAATAATAATAATAATTTGAACTTACGTGGAAATGGAACTAATTTTGTTTTTTGATAAATCCAACTTTTCTAATTTATTCGCATTTTGAAAGACATAATCAGGCAAGTATTCAAGATGATTGGAATTCAATTGCAGGCTTGCGACAGTTTTCAAATCACGAAATATTTGCACTGGCAAAGTTCGAAGACGGTTTTGTGCCAAGATGATATTAATGAGCGACGTACATCCCCAGAAAAGATCTTCTGGCAGCGTGATAAATCCGTTTTTGTTTAGTTCCAGCTGCTTCAGTTCCGTTAAGTTGGCGAAAAATCCATTCGGCAAGGTACTCATGTTTCTTTTGTTGCCGTAGAGACGGAAAGTCTGTAGTTTCACATTATTTCGTAACAGGTCCCTTGGTAAATCTGTAAAATTGTTTCGGAACAAGTTGAGAACGCTGAGGTTCTCGAGCTTCGCGAAGACGTTTTCCGGTAATTCGACCATGTTGTTTGAATTGAGATCGAGGCTGTTGAGAGCGACTAGCTCGTCAAAAATTCCCGACTGCAACGTAGTTAAATGATTGCTCCACAGATTAAGGAACGTCAAATTCTTCAGATTATCGAACGTCCCCATTTCTATTGATTGTAGAGCATTAAGGCCCAGTTCGAGCCACTTCAAATTGGGCGTGTGATTGAAAAAACTGCTATCTATGACCTGCAAGTTGTTGTCAAGTAGGTTGAGCAATGTCAAATTGACTTGATTAGCCAAGAGGTCTTTATCCACGTAAGAAGCATTATTGTTCGTTAAATACAGAATCTTCAAGTTTTCGAAGTCGTCCAAGTGATGCCTGACCATCGCGGTGCTCAAGTTCATGAACGATTTGAAGCCAAGCTTCTCCACGCTAGTCGCTCCCAGTCTTTGCGTGATTTCGCCTAGACTGTTGTTCGCCGGCAGATCACAGTAATTGAAGTACATCGTTTTGATGTCTTTGTTGCCTATACAGGACGACACGTTTAATTGGAAAGTCGACCATTCCGGTGACTTCAGGCACTCGATCTATATAAAAAATGTAATTCAAATTTAATCCCTTGAATATAATAAGAAAATATAAAACAAAAAATTTATAAAAGTATTTTAGAACGATGAAAGTTTCTACGTTAAAAATTGTCACGAGCCATAAAGAACTTTTTTATTTTATAATATCGCTAAGAATTTAAATTCTAATCTTAATTCTGGAATGTATATTATATGAAAGGTCGAGTTGTTGGAAAGGATTATCTAATTTTTAAACGATAATATTAATTTAACTATACACAAATCTTTGCGTTTAGATAAGTGCAGTCTTGATCAAGTAGGAACGTACTTTCATTATGGTTGTTTCAATTGTCACAATGACTCTGTAGTCGTCCTGCACTTCGCAGTCCAATTCGGTGTTTCCCTCAGGGTTCGTCAGGTAGGTGCATTGTGACGGTGCAGGGCAACAAGAAGTAAAAACTGTGCCGCCCAAAGCAATAATCAGCATTACAAGTACTTTACGGCGAATGATCATCTTGCACTCGATCCTCAGATAATATCTGTCTGAACAAACATAGACATTATTAAGCGTTTTATTTTAAGTATTTATTACACATTCTCTTTTCACTCCAATTTATTCTCAAGTTGTAATGTCCAACGCAATAACTATGAAAATCGGAAACATTTGCGGGCTAGATAAACATTTCCTTTTGTCGAGATAAGCTCGTTGATGCGTTCTTTTAAAATTAAACTTAAATTGGGGGTAATAACTGAAATGATTTCCATCAGTGCACGAATAATTATTTTATAGCGCGAGCGAGATAATTATAAATGGAAACTATTGTGATAAAGAGCTAGATCACGGTTCTCGGAACTTCCTTAATCCCGAGATTGCAATGACGACACGCTTATTTTTCGATGAAATACACTTGTTTGTTGCGTCGTTTATCATACGGCACAGTCAAAATCGTCTTGTTCTTTTTATTCTTTCCACTTTTTGTGTAAAAAAAGAAGTGTACTTAGTATTTTATTTGGACTAGAAGCTAACAAAAAAAGAAAAAAAAAAAAACTTTTGGTATAATAAAAAGCTACTTGCGGTGTAACATTTATCTTCATTTTGTAATCATTTTGTATATTTTTCTTAAATGATAAAAAAAACAGTGTCATTATAGGACTACTTCCTAGAAATCTACCGCAATTTATTTGCAATTCATAGTAATCTTGCATTTTACGCCGTTTAATTTTTTATTCTATTTGTATTCCGTAAAAAAAAAAAAAAAAAAAAAAAACAGCGATACAAGCTAATATTAGGTAAACTTACACTCACGTATGTCGTTATCCGTGTAAATGATTTATTCGCGGAATTGCCGTTAAAAAAATAATTATTTTGCAGCGAGGAAAACCTGTCGTGGCAATTAAATCGTTCCCATCAGATGAAAATATATTTGAGTCGAAGTGAGAAAATCATTATTATTTTAAAGCTCGTAAGCAAAGGGGTATACAAATACAAACGTAAAAAAATATACAGGTTATTCCAAAACGTTTATTTGCTTTTGGCTGCATTTGGAAATTTGTCTTTAGCGAGAAATAAATATGATTTTATTCAAGTTTGATTTCAGTGTTTGGAAAATAATTTATCTTATGATTTTGTAATAATTTTGTTATTTATGATCGATGCAGAAGTCCAAAAAAAAAAAAAAGAAAAAAAAAACGTAAATGTAACAGTTTGAGTGAAAGATATTTTCAAGTCACTAAAAATTTTTGGCTTGTGCGTTCCGAGTGCAGCCTTCTTTTTTTACACATGCACATTGAGTCACATTACTGTTATCTTAAATAATCATACGAAAATAGCATCGAGAACGTGTGAAAATGATACGTTATCGGCGTAATTAGTTGCTATCGCCTTTCGTTTAAAAAACTATTTCCTTCAGTCATTTTCGTTGTTAAACAGGTGATATAATCGAGAACATCCTGTGCAGTTTCAAGAATCCAAATCCCTTGTGTCGCTGATAAACACGATAACAGATATATTTTAATTCCTGTTAAACCGAAGGTATTTAAATACAAACAAATAAGACGAGAGCTCGAAATCTTATCCATCAAATTCCATAAATCTGACGGATTTCGCGATGGTATGCGCAGCTTTGTTGAGAGTATTGAAAATCGTAACGACGCGGAAATTATAAAAGCGCAGAAATAATGTCCAATTTTTTTTTTTTATCAGCTTAGATCAATCTCAGTTTGACTTGCTTCTGTTTGAAAATAACTGAGATTCAATTAAGAATTAAATTAAATCTGCACTGGTAAAAATAGACACCAAACCTGGTTAAAGTTTTACTAATTTAACTTTCTTGTTTATTATTTTCCAATTTTTAAAACTAGGAAAAAAAAGAAGAAGTAATTTAAGCCCTCATTCGAAACAAGCTGTATTAATACAAATGGATTGTAAAACTGTCGAGCTTTTATTAATCTCATTCTTGATTTTTTTTTATTAAACGCACGTGTGAATGTTTGGTGAAAGATTTTTTCGTGCTGGTTAACGAAGTATTTTTTATAATACAATTTTAACTTTCTATTTTATTTAAAAAGATATTCCACACTAAATTCGTACTTCCTATTGCGTTCGCGGCGGGCAGTTTCTGTGTAAAAAAAAAAAAAAAAAAAAAAAAAGCGATAATGCATTGATAACGCGTGATCTCTGCACGGTCCGCGAAATATTTTTTTTTTTTTTGTTTCTTTCCACATTTGTTTTTCGCGTAAATTGTACGCAGTTACATGTACGAAATCAACATCGGGGCACTAACACGGAACATTTTTTCCCCTTTCTCTGTACAAACAACTTATATAATTTCGCTTTTTCCTCATGTCGGAAATTGTTCGAAGCGCGCATTCAACGATTCACTGACCAACCTTTTGCAACTTGACACTAGTTATCAACATAGAGCAGAAAAAAAAGATAGAAAAAAAAAAGAAAGATAAAGGGGAGAGAGAAGGATAGGAGACTGATAGACGCGTCGATCCAAAGTTCGTCCAGGCGATATCTGCGATTTCGCGATACGGCACGACCCGCCTCTCCTCTCACTTTCATTCTCCACGTGTCTTGAATAAATAGCTTATGAATTCTGGCTAACGTTATTATATACAGTTCCACCTCAGGAGAAAATAATCAAGTTGGTCAGTTAGCTAGGATCAGGATAAATTTATATAATCCAAGTGGTGTCATTTTCACGTGGTGTGCATATGTGATTAACTCGGTTGGAAAGGTCTTCATTTCTAACCGACGTTATATAAAGATTCAGCCAAGGTAGTCGGGCTACTGTGATATGTAGAATTAGGATAAGTAATATTATTATTTAATATTTTAGATATATTCTCCACATATTAAATGGACATTTAATATTTGGAGAACACACCTAAGATATTAAAGAAATATTATCACCTATAAGGTATATAAGCTGATTGGTAATGCTCTACATTGTGTTTTACACTGTGCGTATTTAGGATTCATTGAACCGAGATCCGGACAAGTGGAAACCACAACGGGTATTCCCGATCCGAGAACGTTAATACCCAGCGTTAATACCCAGCTGGAAAGTTGAATTAAATCGCGGGAAAAACAGGCGCCGTATCTCGTTAATTTATTTAATAACAGGGGGAAAAAAAAAGGAAAAGAGAGAGAGAGAGAGATAAAAAACGGTATATCCTGATTCCCGACTACGGATTCGATCAACGGAACGCGAGTTATGTGTAGAGATCGTCCTTGGCGAGTTCCTGCACGTCGAATGAACGTCGTTTACGTCATGCGTGCCAGGGCCTGACTTACCCGACGAAATAATGTAAGTTTATACATTTTAGCAGCCATGCTTACACGCTGACAGTATTTATAATATCGTGTAAGCTAGTTTATACTTTAAGAAATTATAATTTGAAATTGTCGAACTTAATTCACGATGCAAATATCTATATAAAATTACAACTGTAAACTGTAAGTTACAATATTGTTTAAAGAAACTGAAAAGAGAGAAAAAAAAAAAAAAAAAAAGAATGAAGGAAGAAAAACACAGATAAGTCTCTTTCGCAAAAACCAAATTTTATATAAAACACAATGCTTGAACGTTTCAATTATTATAAACCTTTAATTCTCGAAGAACAAACTTTACTTGTTAAATAAACAAAAAATACAGCGATATTCCTGAATTAATATACAGGAATTGCTGAAATTCTAATTTTTTCTTTCCCTTTGTTCGTTTCCTTTCTTCAAACAAACGAATAAAGAGGGGGAAACACAATAAAAAAAAGACGGAAGCCGGGTTTGCGGATAAGTGTCACGAAACTACGGCAAGTTAAATCCGAGCCTGCGATCATCGGAGATGGTCGTAAGAGGCGGTACCCTAACCGGTTCCCGAGAAACGAAGCGATCTGTCTGAATGTGTTCGCTTACCAATCGCAATATAATGGGCCAAGTATCATTTGCGAGTCCTGTTGGTCCTTCGTTTATCCTCTTTCTTCTTCCGTCGGCTAATAATGGCGATTATTAACCGACGGTATCGCAAAAAGCGCCGCACACTTGGTCGTTATTGTAACACACGCGAGACACGTGACCACACGATCATCTTGGATCAACCTGAAGATTTCGCTGGTATCCCCCTCCCCCAATATTGCTCCTCCACTTTCTTTCTCTCGTCAGAGTCCGAATTGTTGGAAAGCAGAAGGCACGTTACCGCCGCTGGTGAACGCAAAGAATGCCGACTTGACTCATCGGCGTTGATCACTGGACACTAGGCACTGAATCGCGCGGCTGCGTACTTCGTGACATATACCATTTGATACCAACAACTACGGCCTGACTTGCGGCTGTGCACTGCTCATGTGTTGCGCCTGACGTAGGTATAGACTGGTATAGAGGGCACGCTGCAAGTACCGCGACGCTCAACCGGTGCGACCTGCTCCCACTTTTCTTACTCCCCTCCTCTCACTTGACCGTTCCACGGACCCATGTCTTTAGGTGGATTCTTAAGTTCACTCGTGTCCGAATCGCCACTGAAGGATCGCTTATCTATTCGGCGAAATGCGGAATATATTTGGCATTTGTATCTTGATGACGATATTAGCGAAGTAGATTAAGAACGCTAATAGAAGAAGAGCACTCGTTGTTAAGAATACTTTTAATATTGTTATTGTAATAATATTGTATATAATAATATTGTAATAATATTACTGTTCCTGTTGTAGAAACGTTTCTTTTTTTATGCATGATGTAACATTAACGAAATTTGTTGTATACATATATTTGTACGAGTTCAGGCTTTGAATGTCCAAGTTCTAATCCTGGAAAAATGCAGAAAATCGCCATCCAAGTCTTTGTGTTTCTTGTAAAAGCGATAAAGACGCCTTGGGTTTAAAAGAATAATCATTATAGATTGAGAACCGATCGTTCCATCTTTCTGACAAACTTGCCTACCAGGTATTAGATAAAATATCTATCTTCGTCTATTTAGATTACCTGATAAATTAGTTTACCTCAAAGTTAAGACAGCATACCTTTAGAGTCGAACGTTTTAGCATCCAGGGTAACTCCACTTAACTGGTAATATATTACGTGTCTTGATCCTTTCAGAGAGAATGATAAAGTTAAAAATATTTTAACACTACACTATGGATAGGATGTTTCCCAACTTTTAGATAAATTTGTCTGTCAAGTAATTATATGTCTTTATTCTTAATTCTAAATGAATCAAGCTGGACATATAATATATGTTTAACTAATTGGCGAGTTTGCCAAGAAGTTGAAACTATTGGCTTCTTGTTCTTCACAATTTTTGAAATATAAATTTTATTGTAATCTAAATTTTCTCGGCGATTTTATTTAATTGCAGATTGTTTCTCATTTCGCAGATACGTTTTCCGAATTATTAATCGTGTAAAATATATTTATGAGTATTTATTCGTAACAGAGACGGATAAGATTGTCGAATCAGTCACGCATTTAAGTCTCTAGACAGTTATCAGATTTGCGGTCGCCGAGTATAATTAATAATTAAGCCTTCGTTGTCAATTTAACTCGATATATTATTGATTTTCTCTTTTACGATCATCAGGAGTCACAATGCAGCGCAGAGTTTGAATGGTACACTGAGATGATCTGCGTGAAGCATGCAAACTCTCGAAACGCATCCCGGCAAGACGAATCCATTCTCTTGGAACAATTTTCTCCTAGTCACGGTAAATAATGATTCTCTTTTTATAACGTTAGCTTTTTGTGTTACGACAATATTGAATTTAATCGGATAAATTAAGTCAAGCAATTAGAGCATTTATATAAGTCTTATATAACTCGGAGAACAATAATTTGTTATTGTAAAATAAAATTGTTCTTTTAAATATTCACACATATTTATCAAATTATTTTGTATTAAAGAAATATTAAAGAATAAAATTATATTGTATTTTAATAATGAATTTATCGAGTTCTTTATGATAATAAGCTCAATCAACAATCTAATATTCGTATTTGCAGCTGGAGCGATAGCCGGCGTAGTTTTGACTGTGATTGCGGTGTTGGCCGCTTTAGTTTATTTCCGAAATCCAATGGAAAGGGTGTGCTGTCGTTCTTGGTCGAGCTTGTTTGGTTTCAGAAGAGGCGCAGGTCGCGTCCAGTATTGCAGAGTATGTTTACCTCGTTTTCTTATATTACGTTTATGTTTTATGATTTTTCTTTTTTTTTATCCTGTTTTTTTTTTTTATTATAGGTCGACACCACTGAAGAAGCCAGACTCTTGCTCAACGCTTCTGATCCTACGCAGTGTCAATCGGATAGCGATGACGACCTTTTACACGCATAACGGTGTAATTATTATTGTTGTATCAGATTGTAGGCATATAATTACTGAGTAGTACGTTATTTTCAATATTTCTGTAAACTAAAATATAACATTTTAAGAAAACCCCATATAAAAAATTAACTAAATGTATAACATTAATAAATTATGTTTTATAAATTCTGTTGTTATTCTTTCATGTCTGTTTATTAAAAAATAAAACGTCTAATTTGGCATTTTATTTTTCTTCGTGGAGTCTCAAGGAAAATCATCCCAAGAAGATGAAGAGAAGTGATTCTTTTATTTGGCGAGGATGACTTGTAATATCTAGTTAATCTAAATAAGAGATTATAAAAAATTGTACATTTGTAACAATAATTTATCTATGCGATTAAAAATTTTTTTTTTTTATCTCAAGCACTAAAATTGCAAATTATAATTTTTACATTAAAAATTTTGAATAAATATAATATAAAGCAGAAAACAGAATTAAGAGAAAATATGTTCCGATGATTCTTCCGTAATTGCAAGTAAATATTCCATTAAAATATGATTTCAGTAATTCGGAATACGTGGCAAAACGAACAACCGTATTGACAACAAAGCAAATATCGTATGCGAATTAATAAAACAATTTTCATTGCAATTCACACGCCGTTCGTGAAATGGCGATAATTTAGGAGATAAGAATAGAAATAATTTCAGTTATGAGCGAAAAACATACGGAATTGTCCGCTGCACCAATTGCGACCATAACCTTTCGGCAAATTACACGTCATGATTTCTTACCCAAAATATCCGAATGAATACACCTAACAATCGATGTATTTGAGGCGACGAAAGCGCCAAGAACGTGTAATAAACGGAATTTTTTGGAACTACCAAAATCGATGGCGACATATATATATCAATATCGATTTGGTAGCCGCCGTCGTAGCACCACGGCATACATGTGAGACTTGGCGCACACCACGACAAGATCACCGTACGCTAGTCACCGTCACACATGCCATACTTGCTTTTCAGTGTATATTAACCGCCGTCGTCGCCAGTAAACGCCAAATCTACCTTTCAGTGTCGAGTAAAGTCGATGTAAGAACATGATGCTCAAACGCGCTAGGATGATCTGTAACAAATTAATTTATATTTAGAAAGCTTTTGTTCTGCCCGGAGCTGGTAGATAAGACAGATTTGTACAAAATGCGGGACGTACAAAGATACAGATAACAATTGACATACAAAATCTTTTATTCATATAAAAGGACACTTTATACTAGCACGTACTGTCGAATCTAGCCTACTTCCATGTAATCGGCTCCGCCGGGACTCTCTTTCTTCCTCCCTTTCTGTTTTTCGGGTGGCTCTTGTTTTTATCACATAATACAATACGCAACGAACAACGTCGAGTTATATTTCGCAATAATACTCATGTGTAAAAAAAAGAAGGCGTCGGGCAGTCTATCGCGCTCAAGTTCCCTCGTTTACGCGCCGGCCACCATCTTACGCACACGGTAGTTCGAATCCTTCCACTCCTAGCGCTGCTACACGTATGCCGCGACATACAAACATGTCGGCAGTCGCGAGAAAGTGTCCAGTGCGCGAGTCGTGTATTTTCGTGTGAACAATGTGGGCAGTTGACGCAGTCAAAGAAACGGGAACCGGTCACCTGCGTATTCACTCTACGTACATTCGACAATGGTAAGTACACCTTTTGCCTTAGTTACTTGCGATAGTAGCGTACTTAACATTTTAAACACTCGACACTCATATTTACCTTCGATAAATATTAATTGTTAATTTCGCTAAGATTGACAGAGGAATGTGGAGAAAGGTTCGATATCGAGATATATATGTGTATATATAAATATTAAGTTTGGACCTTGAGCCAATTCGTTTCCAGCTATTTTTCCGCATTACTCAACGGTGTGATAAATTTTCGTCGCGTTGGAAGACAAACCACACTATTCGCCGATGCATCTCGGCTGTCGGTCAAGAGTTCGTGACGCTGCTCTTTTCTCTTTTATCGAACGCAGCTTCGCTACGTTCCGATTATGAAAAAACACGCCCTACATTCGAGATTCAGTTGATTTTCCCTTCGCGAGAATGTCGCAGCGTTGATCACATTTTTTTTTTTTTATCGCAGTTTTATTACAATTACAAAACACAAAAACGTTTTGTACGTATATCAAAAAAATTTATTATCGATTATTGCGTGGGAGATTTGTTTCATTCACGTCTGAGAACAGTGATGGTAATAGTATGGCCACTTTGTATATCACGATCGAGTTATCGTGGAAGCTCCATGAGTACATTAATCTTTTCGCGTCGAAAGAGATCCTTTGCGTAAAGAAAAAGAGATAGACGCATTCATGATAGTTCTTTGCGAGATGCTGTTCTCCCGGTGGCAGATACGAGCTTAATTATTTATTAAACGAGTATACTAGGATTATGACGGGCCGCTGATATCAGGAAAATTGAACGTTGACTCGTCTTCGTTCGATTAATATACAGACAGTATGCGCAGTATTTCGTGCGACTATATATCTATATATATATATATATATATATAAAACATTCGTTCTATTTATTACATTAAAGAGAGCCTACGGAGTTCCAGAATCTCAAAGCGTGACGTTGCTTTCGTTCGACGACGATCGTGCGAATATTATCGTTATCGAGATAAATAATTGACTTGCAAAGAGATCCCGAGTTGATTTCCCGTTCTCTCTTTTCTAACGCGATACTTTGAGATTGCAGAACCGGTACGGGCAACCGTCTCTCATCTCGTTCTCTTAACAACTATACTTTCGTACAAATGTATAGAACATCGTTATCATTAAGTATTGTTATCAGAGGAGGGTACAGTGTGTATATAAAGAATTATATAAATGTATATATATTTATATTTATATATATATTTATATCTATATTTATATATAATGACGCCAGCTCGCCGGAGAAGCAAATTCTCGGATCGGTCCTCCGCGCGAGCCGCTGTTTGAGCTTTGAGATGCATGTATCAGTTTCGTCTATCTGGCTTTTTCGCTCTCGCTATCTCGTTCCTTCAACACATCACACGCATCGTGCACACACACGCATATACACACACTCGTACGCGCACTAGACACGATCGTTGGCACTGTATATGTATGGTATTAACAGGTCGATTAAAAGAGAAGAAAGTGGCTCAATCGAAAGTTCTTGAAAAGAAAAAGATCTTTGGATCTTCGCGGCTTAAGAATACTGGAAGCACGGCCGGCTTGGTTATGCCGATCCATTAATCGTGTTCAAGTGCGCGTTAACGTCAGCAAACTTGAGTAATGTGGCCCGATAATTAGGGCACACGTAGCAGCCGAATAAACGATTCAGAACACGCTCGATCGCGTAGCAAATAATGACATATACCGTCGTCGTTTAAGATTGTCGCAGTGATACTATAACAGCCGTGAGGACGTCGCAATCTCATTTCTCCTTTGCACTCCTCATTTTAAAGATGTTAGATCGTAAAAAAGGATACTATGGACGTATAGTTTACATTAAAAAACGTTTTAAAAAACTTCTAACTAGACAATTTACAAATCAAGGTATCCTTCGTACGATTCGCATAAATTCTTCTCCACTGTTTTAGAATCACTGCACGATCCATTCGACCAACGCGTTAAATCTACTTTTCCACTCTTACATCTCTTCGTTTCTTATACATTATACAAAACGCATTCGTCGCATCGTTTTCTTTCGTCTTTTTCTCCCGTCATTTGAGAGATCGCTATTTTCTCTCGTTGTGTCTCTTTTCTTTTTTTTTATTTATTTTTTTATTTTTTAAATACCGACGACGATGACCGTGGCTGCGAACGGCGCTCGTTCCCGAAACGAAAACAGTGCCGCCGACATTCGACACTGATTAAAGGCACAGTCATAAGTCTCGTACGTTCAGTAATTTCCTTTCTTTCTTGTCTTTTTAGGGCATACGTAAAACATCCCACGCAAGATACACGCGGAATTATCACGATTTTTTTTTTCTTTTTTCTTCCTCTTTTTTTTTTTTGTTTTACCTACATTTTCTACATCCGCACACGTTACTTAGCTTTTTTCTTTCGTGTTTGCACATTAGCACCGATATACAATTAATTGCTTTCTCTCGTTCTTTATCTCATTTCACTCGATCATTCGTTCACTCGTTCGTTTGCTCGCCCTGTCGCTCTTATTTTTTTTTTTTTTTACTTATATAACATAATATAATATTATTAATATAAACGTTTACGTTTTGGCCACTCAGTTCGTGATCGCCGAAGCACACTATTGTCTGTGTTCCGCGCGACGTTAAGATAGTTTAAAATAATTTTAATTCACTTTTATACAACACTGAAATTTTTTCTTGTTGTCGACTTCCTCATTTTCGTTCTTGTCCTATATGCTTCTTTGTAAAGATGAATCCCGCGATCCAACTCGGTGGCTCATCTCCTTCTCTTGGTGTCTGTAGTTGCAGCTATCATTTGTCTTAACATTGGCTCCGGAGTGCATACTCGCGGGTCACAATTCATATTGCCGTCACCTCCGCAACTAAAATTTTGCAACAATTTTCATTAAATTTTTTAAATATAAAACAGTCGATAAAAAAATTAATTTATACAAAAAGCAAGGAATATAAAGAAATACTTTTTCGTAAACTTACATGCAGCGGAGACAAGGTCCAGATGCTGACTGAATAACTTCTCCTACACGATAGGCCATGCCTCGAACTTGGCAACCACTTCGTCTCGCGGCTCCCTTATAAGCATGAGCGTGGAAGTGCGGCGGTAACGTAGTTGTAGTCGTCGTAGTGGTAGTTGTTAAATTAAGAGCCGTGGCCATTGATACGGGACACTCGTATCTGGGGCAACAAAAACCGCTGATCGGTTCTTCGTGGCAGCCGGGAATAGGCGGTGGGCAGCTTTGCTGAAGACAAATAATGTCGCTCCTAAAGCAGAAACAGAAATCGCATGGATCGTCCCTAGGTATTTGTTGCGCCGAAACGTAAACTTTTCCACCGTATCGGCAAGTACCCGGTCCACCATAATCTTCCTCGCCGTAATCGTCGTCGGGATTCGGATAGCTACCACCGGGGAAATGAGTGTCTTCGCCCGATATTCCGGATTGATCAGGATAATCCGGAATATGAGGAGCCAAAGTGGTTGCCGGTCGTTGGAAATTGAAATCAATCTCTGGTTTCAAAGTAGTTTGCGGGAAACGATCAATGTGAGGATGACCCTCGCCTTCTTGCGGAATAAATTCTTCTTCGGGAGTTTTTTCTGTAATTTCACCGCTTAATGATTCCGTGGGTAATGGCTGCGTCTTTATGATAGGTTCCTCGACTGGAGTCTCCGGTTGTGGAATATCTTCGGACTTTGTCGTAAACTGAGATTCAGATTCTTCTGATGCTGACTCGGTAGCAGCTTTTTCAGGCAACTCCGTCGGTGTAATACTAGAAAATTTGATTGGACCTTCAGTCACGGCAACTTCTGAATAAGTTTCTGATTCTATTTCTGTTTCTTTTGTGGTGGATTCTTTAAATGCATGTTCCGTCGTAAGTTGAGGCTCTTCGGTTACATTTAAATGACTTTCTTCGGGCGTAGTTGAATGAGCCTCTTCGCTTTCTTCGGGTTGGCTAGGCTGAATTTCTCCCGCAGCAGTTTCTTCCGTGGAAGAAAGAGGCCCGTCGGTAGGCTGTAGTTTGATAATCGACGGTTGTTCTTCCTCGTGAACAGAAGATGTTTCAACTGAATAAGTAGGTTCAGTAAATTGTGCTTCTTCTTCTTCTGTTGTAGAAATCTCAGTCGGCTTTTCTTCAATTTTTGGAACAGTTTCCTCCGGTAAAGTTTCTTTGGTCACTGTACTTTCAGTTAATTTCGTAGATGTTTCACCTTGTTCGATTTCCGGCTGTTCTGTTTCTTGTTCTATCGGTTTTTCCGTTTCAGATGGAATTTCTACAGGTTTTTCGGTTAAACTTATTTCAATTTCCGTCACAGGTTCTTCTGATTTTTCTTCTGTACTTTCGGTTGTAACAATTCCTTTTTCGGGTGAAAGTTTCTCTATTTCGCTAATTTCGGTTGCTGGTTTTGATGCTTCTTCTATGGTGGACGACGTTGTTTGATATTCAGGTTTGTCGGTGCTTTCTTTTTCTCCTATTTCCGGTATAATTGAATATTCTTTAGGTGTCGAACTTTCCACAGTGGTCGCTTCTTCGCTTACTGGATGTTCCGGTAAAGCTTCAGTAACTTGACCGTCTTTTTCCGGCTTTTGTTCTTTTGAAACAGTCGTTATTTCCACTGGTTCAATGGTTTCTTTATTATATTCTGTAGTAGTAATAGCAGGCGTTTCTTTTTTAACAGAAAGCGTAGTCTGTTCTTCTTTACCTGGTTCTTCTGTTATTTCAATTTCAGGTTTTTGTTCTTCTTTTTCCGGAATTTCGGGAGTAATAGTATATTGTTCGGGCAATTGCGTTTCTGGTTCAAGACTTTCGATAGATTTTTCAGTAGTCTGTTCTTCTTGACTTGTTACTGGTATGGCTTCTGTCGAAACGCCAATTTCTGTTACATTTTCTTCGCTGGAAGTAGAAGAAGCGGCAGTGTGTTCTTCGGCAGGAGACTCTTCGGATTTCGGAGTTTGCTCTTCAATCGGAGCGGTGACAGGTTCCGTTGTTTCTGGTGTTTGCGATTCTGGAATAACGGGTTGTTTAGTTTCTGTTTCGCTCAGACTTGGCTCAATTTCTTTTATAATCGATGTTGTGGATTGCTCAGAAATTTTTGTCTCAGGCGTAGACGTTGAAACTTCCTCAGCTACAGTATACGCTTCGGTAGGTAATTGAGATGTTTGAGAATCAATTTTAAGTGTGACTTCTGAATGTTCTTCGACCGAAACCTGCGTACTTTCCAATTCGTGGGCAGTGGTACTTTCAATGGGTTTCTCGTGTTCTCCTTCCGCTTCAGTACTAACAGGAGATTCAGTTTCTAATGGTTCGTCTGGAGATTTCGTAACCGACGGTTCTTCTTTATGTTCTGTAAATGGTAATTCTGTCTGTTTTTCAATATTTTCTGTAGTTTCTTTTTCTATTGCGCTTTCCGTTGTTTCTGGTAATATTTCTTTATGAGGAATTTCAGAAGTAGATTCTTCGATTAATTTAGTAGTTTCTCCGCCAGGCAATTCTGTTTCAATAGAATTAGTAATATGTTCTTCTTCAAATACAGGAGCTTGAGTTGAAATTTCCGGCTCTGTTTTTGTGCTTTCTTCTACAGATTTTATAGTCGTATATTTTTCTGTCGGTACTCCTTCACTTATAGTATGATCGGGCGATAATGACGTCAATTCAACTACAGGTATAATTCGCGTTTGTGTTTCGGTTGAAGTGATATCAGGTAATTTTGTGTGGCTTTCTGGTTCCTCAGTTTGAGCAGTTTCTGTTTCTTGTTCCTTTTCCTCTTTATATTCAGTCTCGTTTTCAAGTTTGTATTTAATCGTCGATTCAATTTCAGGAATAGAAGTACTTTCGTATTCGGTTGGTTGTACAGTTTTTTGTTCTTCTGAAATTTCTTGTGGTGTGGTAAATGTTTCGTGCTCCTTTAAGGTAATAGGTTCTTCAGATGTTGACGTTGGTAAAATTTTTTCTTCTTGTGGTTGTTCTTTTTCAATTTCAAGTGGTTTAAGCGTAGATTGTTCTTCGATACCTGTTTCGTCAGTAGGTTTCTCTTGTTTTTCGGTTGATGTAACAATAGTTTCTTTATCAATTGCTATGGTTGTGACGTCTTCTTTTTCAGTAGATATTGTAACTTTTTCTATTTCAACAGAAGTTTCTTTTTCTTGTGTCGTAGTAGGGCTTGTAATAGTTTCTTCGGTGCTATGCGGTTCTTGTTTTACAGGTATATGCGTAGAAGTAATTACTTCGCCACTAATAGTAACTTGCTTTTCGTCAATCTCCTTTTGAGGTTGTTCGGTCGAAATTAATTCTGTTATACCTTCTTCACTAATTTTGCTTTCGGTGGTTTTTTCTGGCACAGTATGTTCTTCTTCGGGTATTTCACTAACAGATTCTTGTGTTGTTTTCGACGTCGGACTAATGGTATATTCTTCGACAAATTGTTTAACTGTAGTTTGTTCTTCATTAATTATTTCAATAGGTTTGAGAGTAGTTTGCTGCTTCTCAGTTGCAATTTCTTCTTCAAATGGAGTAACAGTAGATTCTACAGGTCGCGGTCCCGGCGTTGTAATTTCAACAGCTAAAGTACTCGATTCTGTCACAGCTTCCGTTGATATTTCTACTGGCGGAACAGTTTTCTGACTTTCTTCTTCTGCTCCAGGAATATGAGGTTCGATTACATGACTTTCGGACTCCAAGTCTGTCGGTGTAGAATCACAAGCATACGTTGAGCAGCAAGATTCTCCACTCGTGCGAACTGGCATGCAGTTCGCTAGATTCTCTGGCGGGGCGGGACATTGCACAAGTTCGCATTGTACAATGCTGCTGATACAACGACAACTTGTCTGACATGCATTTGCCGGTGGGACCGCCGAATTATTACCGTAAGATTGTCCTTCAACAAGGCAGTTTCCTTCTCCTGGAATACCCGACGGACGAGGCGTAATCTCCGATGTACTCTCTTCTATAGAAAGAACGCTCGTCGTATATTGAGGTATTTCAGTGCTGATTGTCACTTTAGATGTTTCTTGAGAAGAAACTGTTGAATATTCCTCTTTTTCTTCATGAACCGGTGTTTCCGTAAAACCAGCTTTTTGAATAATTTCTTTTTCTTCTTCGGGTTTCTGTGGTTGTTCTTCGATAGTTGGTATTTGAGTTGTTTCAAAAATTATATCTTTTTCGGTAGATATATCAGATGGGCGTTCTGTTTCTTTTTCTGTGCTTGATGTTTCCGTTTTTATTGATGGTTGAGTGGCTTGCTCTTGTATTTCCGGTTGCTCTTTTTCTGTTGTAGTTTCAGTCGCAGGTGTAATTTCTTTTTCAATAGGAATTTCGTGCTTTGTAGATTCCTCGAATCCAGGCAACTCAGTTGACGCCTCAGAAATCAATATCGTCGTACTTTCTGCGCTTTCGGTTGTCGAATCGACTTTAACATTTTCTTCGATTGGTTGTTTAGAAATTTCAGGAGTTATGGAAGGCTCTTCATGAATTGTAGAAGTAGATGTTTCTGTTTCCTTTTCATGTATTTCCAGTTGTTTTTCAGTTATTGATTCTTGAGTTTGTTCCTCCTCTGCAGGTGGTTTAGTTGTAACTTTTTCTGGCTGCTCACTCGATATTTTAGGCTGTTCCGGCGTTACAGATTCAGTGATTGCACCTTCCAGAGATGGAGTAAGAGATGTTTCTCCTACGGAAGAAATTGTCTGTGGCTCTTCAGTCTCAATTAATTCCGTTTCTGGCTTTTGCGTTATTTGTCCTTCGTTTATTTCTGGTTCGATAGATTCTTGATCCTCTTTACGATCTGAAGGAATCGAAGGCTGGCTTGGTATATATTCTCCGCCGACAGACGGCTCCGTCTTTTCTATTTCCACAGACGTTATCTCAGTAGTTTCAGTTTTAACCACAGGAATTTCTGTTTGCACTTTTTCTGTAGCAACAGGCACAGAAATCGTATCTTCATCTTCTTTATCAATTTTACTTGGTTCGGTAAGATGTTTAACAGGCAATTCTGTTTGTTCAATAGAGGTGAATTCTGTTGGTTTCAATTCTTCAGATGGTTCCTTTTCCGTTGTAATTATTGCAGTCTGTTGTTCTAAACTTTCCGTGGACGTGCCTTTCGTATATTCTGTTTCTTCTGGACCATGGCTTTCTGTAACAGCTTCTTCCTCTGTTTTCTTTGTAGAATATTCAGGTTGCTCAGTTATTTTTTCTTCGATAACGGGCGTTGTGAGTTCTTCTTCGGCTTTTACCGTCGTTATTGCTTCCGTAGTTTGCTCATCTTTTAAGACAGGTTTTTCAGTTTGTAATTCTTTTTCCTTTTCGCCAATTATGCTTGGTGTTGCAATAGGATGTTCTGTAACACGTTCCTCAACTGGTTTTTCAGTAATTGGTGCTTCTTTTTCTACAGGAACGATTTCAGTTTCTTTCTCTTCAACTTGCGTTGGCACGTGAGTCGATTGCTCAGAAGGAATTACAGTAGTAATATGTTCATCTTCCGTTGCATGTTCTTTTTCAAGATCCAGAGGTATCGTCGAATGTTCTGCTGAAATAAATGTAGATGTTTCGGGAGTTGACTTCGTTGCAAATGGAGATTGCGTTTCTATTTCCTCCTCTTTCTTTGGTTGAATTTCTTTTTCTTCTTTTTCGCCACTAACTTTTTCAGAAGGACTTTCACTAGATTCTTCAATGTTAAATACTTTTGTAGTTATTTCCTCGCCACTAGGAATTTTTTCCGTCTGCGGCACTTTAGTACTTATCTCTTCGGGTACTTCCTGAGCGATAGTAGTTGGAGAAGATTTCGTGCTAACTTCGGTAACAGCAGGAGTACTTTCTGTTTTAATCTCTTCGATAACTGTAGTACTTTCAGGTTTACGCTGAGTTGGTAAAATTATTTCCGTAGCTTGTTCGAATGTCGGCGTTGTTCCTTCCGTTGATACTTCGTTACCTTCCGTCGAAATCGGTTTCGCAGTTTCTTCTGACGAGGCTAGTGTAGTTTCTTGTTCCTGTGGAACATACGTCGTAGGTGTTTTCTGAGGAGATTCAGTTATAAGATTATGTGGACTAATTATTGAATGAGTGATATCGGAATAATCTTCCGTTACATGATACACGTTTTCATCTTCTGCCTTCTGTTCTGGACTTCGTTCAGGAATCGGTATGCCAGTTGGACCTCGAATTGGAAGTTCTGGAGTTGATTCTTCTTCCGCGGATGATTTTTCCGTAGTAATAGATTCCTCACCTATTCTTTCAGTCAATCCGGCATCTTCTTTCTTAGCACCGACAGTCGCGTGCTCTTCACTTGCCTCTTCCGGCCGTTGTTTCTCTTCTTCTTGACTTAATACCGGTTTCTGTTCTTCTATAGGTTGTTCTTTAGAAGGACCGCTTGTTTCAGGCGATTGGATTCCTTCCGTAACAGCAGTTTCTGTCGAATGCGATATTTCTTTTTCAGTAATTTGTTCAGTACTAGATGTCTCATGAGCGGTAGTTACTGTTTCATCTTTCGGTAATTCCGTTTGTGTTGCCAAAAATTCACCTGGTATAGTTTCTGATTTATTTTCATCTTCCTTTGGCTGTTCGCTAATAGATTCAGAAACAGTACTAATACTAGGTTCTTCAGTTGCTAAAGTCGCTGGCAATTTCGTTACGCTAATTTCCTCTTCTGTTGTTTTTTCTACTTTAGTTATCTCTTCTTGTTTCTGTGTTGATAATTCTTCATACGGACTAGTAGCCTCCTCTTCTTCTTTTATTGAACCTTCAGTCTGGCCTGTTTCGCTAATAGAAGGTTCAATAGGTTGTTCCTTTTCAGCAGTAGTAGAAGTACTTTGTTCCTTTTCAATTATATCCTCTTCAGTGCTTACGTGTTCTTCAGGTACATATTTTGTTGTTGATATCTCCTCTTCTGGTTTTAAACCTTCCGTGATAGACGAAATCTCCGGTAACTCAGCGGCAGGTACTTCAGTAACTAAATTTTCTTCAGCCCCTTGGACTGTCGTAGGCACTGTTTCTATTTCAGAGGATTCTTTCGTTACTTCTGCCTCTTCCGATGATATCTCAGGAGAAATTTCGGTAACGTGTTCTTGAGAAGAAGTGGATTGTTTCTCAATAGTAGTAGTTTCTATCTCTTCTGTTGGTGGTGTTGCGGGTTGTTCTTCAGGTTCTCCAGTAAATGGAATATGTCCTTGAGTAATGTGTTCGATAGTTCCTTGTACATTTTCATCTTCTGCCGCTTGTGGAATGTTATTGTCGATACCTGGGAATATTTCTTCCTGAGGATGTTCTCCTTTTTCTTGCTGATCTTCCTGATCTATCAGCAAGGGAAATTCGGTTATTTGACCCTGTGGTACTTGTTCCGAAAACTGTTCTTCAGCTTGTATCGTGGTGGTTTCTTCGTCTACAATAAGCGTACAAAAGTATTTTTAACGTGTAAATTTTATTGACTAATAACGCCTATTAGATCGTAAATTATATAATACATCGCAGCTATTACTGATTAAGTGAAATTACTTACCGCACTGGTATGTAGTCGGACAACATTCTCCTTCCGGTGGCGCTAAGGCTGTACAATTCTTTCCGTGTTCTTGCATCGGTGATCCGCAATTTTGCACCGCGCAAGCGATTTCACCTCGGAAGCAATAGCAATGCTGGCAAGGCTGAGTAGAATAAATCAGATCGCCGTCTTCATAGACTTTACCTTCATGATAACATTGAGCTAACACGCCAGGAGGTAGCGTTGTGGTCATGATGAGACCGGGTGTTGGACCAACCGTGGTGCTAGATTCTTCATCGTATTCTGCGTAAAGAATTAATATAATAATTATGAGCACTTTCCGAAACGAAATAACGTAGAGATTAGGCTAGGACTGCGACGATTACTTACCGCAATTGTACTTGATCGGACAACATACACCCGATTGATAGACCGGTTTACATCCAGCCACTCGCAAAGTACACTCTTGCATAACGCAAGTAGTTCTATTTCTAATACAGTAGCAAAGCTCACAAGGATTGTGATGATCCAGCGGCAGCATTGCACCGTCCGCGTAAAACCTCTCGTCAACATGACATCCGTAATTGTCATGAAAACCGACTTCCGTAGAGTCCGAGGTCGCCGGTGCGCTCGTCGTCGACGTCAACAGTTGAACCGGTACTTCCGGACAAGTGATAACGGGGCAACATTGATCCGGACGTTTCTCTACCGTGCAATCTTGACCGATCGCTTTTGTGAAAGGACAGACCTTCAAGTAGCACATCAGCATTCGATTGTGGCATGTACAATTTAGACATGGTTCGCTCGTCATGATTCTGTCGCCTTCTTGATACCGCTGGTAGTTGAAGTAACATCCAGTGGGAACTAAAGAATAATTTAACATTAATAGATATCGTAATTAGAAAGTAAAATTAAAATTTTTGATACACTATTTATTAATCGTAAAATGCAAAATAATTCTAATTCAGAAAAAAAAAAAAATTTCTTTTTTAATACATTGCACAAAAATTATTTATAATAAACTTTTTTTTAATCTTTTAATTTATTGAGTCCAAGTGCAATACATACGACTTCTTGATTCACGGTAGGTTTAATATCACGGTATTAACGCGCGTGACGATTAATTCGATGTAATAAAACAGACGTAATATACAATACATACCTCCATCGTACTCTGCGATTTGTGTGGTATCTTGATCATATACCGGCGCTGCAACAAATTAAAAAAAAATAACACAGCTGTTAGTACTGCGCGATCAAGCGCGCCGCGATCAGATGCTCGAGGTAAAATGCGCGGGCGTGTACGTGAAGTCGAAGTTAATGAAAAGCTCGGGGAAATTTGCAGAAGCGAACGTCAATGTGTCCCGCGTGTAGTTTATCATATACATAATCCAGTAAAACTTGTCCGTCGCCTGATGGATCGCCGGTGATCGGACGCGTCGATCTCGATCGTCTTTCCTGCCCGCTCGAGGAAAACGCGAGGAGCAAAAAAACGACGCAAGCGTGCATGCGATAGAATCACAGAATCGCCTAGCGATTCCCAGAGGGGCGAGGGGGAAAAAAAAAAAGAAGGGAAGAAGAACGGAGGAAGACACGCCGGGTGAATCGTGGAATTCAATCGATTCCGTCCGTTTAACCACACCTGCTTCTCACTGAAGGATCGATGGTCGATTGATGAAGGGGAAAGGCAAAACTGACGCATCTTCAATAAGCCTTCATTGACGATGCAACGTTTTTGCACGTTGTCGTGTTCATAGTATCGTGCTTTTCCGAGAACGCTCCCCTATCGGCCGATCGATCGGCCGATTGATCTGTCGTGCGCGTTTGCGCGAAATAGATTCGTCTTCTTTGTTGCCTCTTGACCACAAGACGCGAAATTACTTTCTCGAATAACGAATTATCGGAACAGTCCTTTTATTATTATTATTATTTTCTTATTTATATATTTTTTTTCTATCGATGGCGAAGCGGGTTTTACGAATTTGCGGTCGATTGCCGCGGCTATCGGAATGTATCGCCGTTTTTCTTATCCCGGAAATGATTCGTGACGCGAACGATGACAATTGGAGAGCCCGTTTTAACTGGATCGTTTTCTTCTGATATCGATACCTGGACTCGAGATGTCCGGGCATACCGTTTTAAACCAGCTCTACGTAAAGGGAAGAAGCTCGCGGAACTTCGCGGAACGAGGTTCACAATAGGAAGAAGACCGTCCGGAGGCGACCCGAGAGTGGTCGAGGAACGAATATGGTGCGCCGGGTCCATGGGAAAGCACCTTGGGCCTCGACACGACCGATGCCAGAGGTGAACATTATGAGGTAATGCTCTCCTCATTGCCAGAGAAGAAGGGAGACACGCGGATAGGTTCGACGGCCTGACAGAACGTGGCTCGGTCATTCAAACATTCTCTGACACTGCATTAGTCACGCGTGTATCACACGGCAGAGAAAGACAATCACGGAAGTCATCTCGTCTCTTGACTCCAATTTTCAGAAATTGATTTTAATTCACGCGTATTCGCGACCGATTCAAGCCTTCCCACCGCGGTGCTATCTCACGAAATAACGCGGTTCAACTTCATATATCGAGAGGGACGTACCTTAATAGAATCATTCTTCTTTTATTAAAAAAAAAAAAAGAATACAAGAAAAAAAAAAAAAATAGTTTCCATCATAAATGCAATAAAACACAACCGAGTCACGAAAGACTTTTCTCATCTTCATTCGAGATTACTTTTATACTCTTCCTCTCTCTTCCTTCTCCATTATCGCAATATTCAATTTTTTACTGTCGATAACCCGCAAAATGTAAGACGAGTAAACACCATCATCGCGGAGACCGAAATTTTCTTTACAACCCTAGCGTGTTCTACTACATTTCTGGCATTGACGAATAATTCGGGACGAGTGTAACGTGACTTCGGGCACGCCACCAAGCAGAAATAATCCGATCGCGTCTTTTCAGACGAGCGAAAATATTTCTTGCCCGTCTACCTCTTATTTCCTCGTGGGAGTCCGCGCGTTCACGGTCTCTCTATCAAATAAATGACTCACGTTTTGCACGGCGACTTCGAGCGTGTTCGAGGCGTTGAAGCCGGACGAAAGAAAGGGAGCTAGAAGTGCACCGAGGCATTTCTGCAAAAACTTACCAGAATGCGTGGATCGTGACGCCAGCAGTAGAACGGCGGCCAGCCAGAGGATTATCCCGCGTCTACAAAGCGCGGCGTTCAACGCCGACATGTCGGCACTCTTCTTCCGTACCCTGTAAACACGTACTCTGTAAGTATGAATCGATGGAAAAGTCACCGAATTAATTAGCGCATTTTATCGTCTCGTATCATTTCCGTTACAAATTTAGTCGCACTGCCCGAACGATCGAAACTCCTCGGACAGCTCCGAGAAATTTTTCCGCTTTATCTGGATACGTGTGAAAATATAACGAGCCATTGTACGCTTATCTATTCTATCACGAGACGGCTTAAAGGTATATCTATCTCGTCACGTGGCATTTTACCATGTAATTCGCGCCTTGATCTGACAGGATGACAGCTCGACGGACACAGTGGTCGCGTCTGGAACCAAGGTAGACGCACCTTTGTACTTTGACTCTCGCGAGCCTACACGGCTAGGTCTGGGGTGCGATTAAATATAATTTACGTAATTGATTAAGTATTAATTATGTAAATGAACACGTAATAGCCGCACATAACAATGTAATAATAATTATCTGTCATTATATCCGGTACGGTCGGGCAAATAGCCGGTCTCGAGAAAGGGAACGGAGTTAATCGGTTAAAAGCTGTAGAGAGAATTAATCGCCGTTGGTGGAATTAGCCTTAAGGTATACACAATGTATCACGGTGTCAGAACGCGAAATTCGCGACGCGAGAGAACATTTGACGGCATTCGCGTCGCGGCGGGAGGCTAAATGCGATTCGTCTGTCTACCTGGAGCGTGAGCCGGCTATGAGAGGCGTGGGTGCGTGGGAATGAGCACGCGTGTTTGCACGAGCCCGCTGTGTGCTCAACCTCCTTCGGTCCGTATCGCTGGCCAGCGGGACGGCCGCAGACCCCTGCCAGCCCGATAAGGAAATAGGCGCGCGAAAAAGCGCCAGCGAAAAGTTCTCAACGATAAAAGTTCGATTTTCAAGTGGGCGCTATAAAATTGAATGTCAGCGCGTGCATTCCTCAGCTTCGAACGTGGTGGTGGGGATTGAAAGAGGCGATAATCGTGTCTACGGGTTCTTGACCGAAAGAAATTACTTAGGAGCGCGCTGACTTAGCTGGTGAACGCGACGAAAGAGGCGGAGGAGACGGCGAGGGAGGAGGAAAAATAAGAAAAATCACCGAGCAGGAAGAAAAGGAGGACTTTGGCGAAGCCGGCGGCGCATACCAACCGTGCGACAGCGGCCTAATACAAAGCGGTACCGAGATAAAAGAGAGAAGCGCGCGCGAGAGCGCGTAGGTAGTTTCTCTTCTACCTGTCGACTTCATCTTTTCCCCTGCGTGCACATTTCCTCCTCTGCCACTCTTCCCTTGCAACATCCACCGCGGCAGCTTATTGTAGTCCGGAGAAGGAGGAAGAGAAGGAAAAGAGAGGAGGCAGTAATGTAAGTCGCGACACCTAAACTCGCGCTCGCTCGTTAACGTCCGTTTCATACTAGCCGCGCAGTAAATTACATCCCGATCGATCGTAATGAATCTCACGCCGATGGCAACGTCCACGCGATATTTCTGCACTGCGAGCCGCGGCCGCGACGTAAACGTTAAACGTTGACGTTCCGCAGGGCGTCGAGGACTTCGACCGAGCAGCGGGGACCCTTACGTCATTGCGTATTCACGGTGCAAGCCCATTGAACAGGGGAATTCGGTGAATGAGCACCAGCGCATACCGCTAATACGCGCGCACCTTCACAGCTTCAGTCCGAGTCTCGGCCGGGGTCGGATCGTCGCGAAAATTCGAATCTCTTCCGCTAAACTTTTACAGACGTTCGGAGCTGCCGCGATCCCTTTATTCGCGACAATCTGTGAAACATTTATAGCACTCAAATTTATACGGCCTAGATTCTTATTTCATTTGATTTATACAATAAATTATGCAACAGATACAAAATTTAAATCTGACCCAGTCAACCCTCGAGATATAACTCGAGCGTCGACTCCGATATTTCGCGGACGGAAATTTGTTAATTGAAATCACCGAACGTATAAATGACTCGGGCTCTTTTATTTTCACGCCCATTCGTCCGTTCTACCGAGAAGTGGCCGCCAATAAGTGACCGCATTTCTTCCGTATCTCACGTTCGGTGGGTGCGTTCGCAACCCAGAAACGACACACCCGTGCGGTGATGCGTCGTGAATGGAAATATCGCTTTATTCTGACACTGGTCTGTCCTCGTCTCTTCCGCCGCCTCTCTTTTCTCTGCCGTTGGCGCGATCGGGATTCTCGTCGATTAACCCTGATTCGTCATAAGATGCATTACTTTCCATCCCGCTCTCGTTGAGGAACGAGCGGTAGGCGCGTCCGCCGAACCGAGACCAATTCCACTTGCGCTCTCGGCACGGCCGCGCCGCGACGGAAGGCACCGTGTCGTGTCTTCATGGTGCGCGCGTTCGAGCGGGCTAGGCGCGACGGGCACCCGAGTGCATCGTCGCGAGCGGCGGCATCACGTCTGGCCTTGTACACGCCGCATATTTGTCGCCTATAAATTCGCGTTCGTTCTAAACTTAATTACCGACGATGACGTCTTCCGGTTGCAACACGCGCCGATGACACTTGCCACGTACGCACGCGCTGGAAATCACCGTCCCTCTTATACTCGCAGTTCGAGAGTGTGCTCGCTCGTAACGGGATCCTCCCCGTTGTCGATAATTTACCGCGGTTACATATGAATTATTCAAAATATAGAGAGGTAATTTTTTCCCGTTCTCTAGATATTTAACGTATTACGGAATAAATCCGGAGAGATTCATCTCTCACCGTTTCTACGAGTTAAAAGCTCCAAATGAGAGAAGCACCTTCGCTCTAATTAATGCGCTCTTTAATGCGTCGCGATCGCGCGAGTGATTAACGGGCGGGCGTATTACTCTCCGATTCGTTCACGCTGGGGTAACCATCGCGTTGAGTAATAACAGCGGCGATCGCTATCGAGCTCCCGCAACCGCCGCAACGGGATCCTTTTTCGCGCGCGGTTTTCAGCCGGTGACAGCGCGGCTATTCATTCAATTGCGGATAGCAGCAAATTAATTGTTATTAGCGTGCACGTTGTACGTTGCTGGTCCGATTCGCGGCTGGTCACGAGGTCAGGTCAGGTTCAGAGGCTAGGCCGCCTTGTCCGCGCTCAGAAACAAGATGGTAACGATAACGATCGGCGCTGAGGGAGGGGTGGGAGGGGAAGGAGACGGTGCCTGCCGAGATAACAGCCGGTCGTGCGATAATTGCGGCGGCATAGGAGTTTGGCTTGGCGAGGGTATGGAGGCGCAGCTAAGTTAAGGTGCACCCACGGGTCCGGCACAGAGGCCGGGGTGCAGGCTGGTGGCAGAGGTTCCGTTACGGCCCGGAGGCTGCGTTCGTTCACCATTATCGTGGAACGCGGAATATGATTACCTTCACCTGGGAACAAACTCCTTATATACAGTCGCGCGGTAAAGGAGACCGTGGGCGAAGTTCGCGTCGTGGACGCCGTGTCCCGGTTTACTCGCCGCTCGCGTTCGCTAATCAGATTGGAACTAGTCGGATCGACCGCCTTTCGTGGAAGACGCACCGTCGCCGCCGCGATAATCGGAATCGGCACGAATCTGCATACAGAGCGATAATTTGGCGCTTTCCGTAATAGGCACGTGCGATGATCAATTTAATCGCGCATCTCACGTTGCACGTTATGCAAACCTGCGGTTCGATAACTGGTGTGCGTGCGTGCGTGCAGCGCGCAGAAAGGAGAACTGATTACGCGACGTGGACGTATCAATTTAGAGACGTAACAATACGTCTCGCAGAAGAAGCTGTTGAAGCACACGGGGTCGTACCTAGAAGCGCACGTTGAAAATTCCGAAATTGATTTGTACAAACCGCAACATTGTTTTATTTAACGACGCTTGCGCGAGTAATGACGCGGTTAACAATTTATGACAACAAATGCTCGGCGACTGAAAGCGCGTACTTCCGGCAAGGTGGTACTTCGTACACGTTGGTATCGTACCAGTCGGGGAATGAATAACGGACCTGTCCGCCTCTCGTAAAAGGGATATCCGATGCTCGAGCCGCCGACGTGCTGCTTCATCTTCTTTGAGGACTACGCAAGTTTCGACGACTAAAAACCCGATAATTGACAGCACGAGTGCCGGTCCATCCCGAGCGCTTTATTGGCATAACAGTATGTCGGTCTAGCGTACATCAATAATGCCTTCACCGTGTCCTTGAGAGATTTAAAGAAGCGAGTACACGTCACCTATATAATTTAATATTTTATAATTTATGTGAAAACTTTATCTACATCTTTTATAAGTCTCGAAGCATTTACGTTAAATCGAGTGAAAAGTTTGGTCATTGTTTTCATTTACGTGGGAAATATGTGGGAAAAGAGCGAGCAATCTTCCGAATGACAAAGTTTAATACGAAAGTCAGACAGCGCTATTGATCAAATTGGCACGTCGAGAAAACGAGGAATCTTTCAATGAGTATAAAATTACATAGCCACACGTACAAAGAATATTGCGAGAGACACGATCTCTACTTTGTTACCGGTACTGTACGATGATCTCTGGTCTTTAGCGGGACATAGTGCAACAGTCGTAATTTCAGTTCCGTTAATAGGAAGGCGCTTTGAATGCCGGCGCTAAGGAAGCTAGAGTAAGGATCGCGCAGGACCAATTCGCGTATCTAATACAACGAGCAAAACGCGAACGCAACACACATTTCTAATGTATGGCTGCACCCCGTGATCGAATAAATCGATGACGATTAAAGAGACGAATATGTGCCAATTACGTATGACGCTGGCGCAGGTTGCAGAACGAACAATAAATTATATAACTTTCCGACCTTTCGCCGCTAGAGACATTTTCCAACCTCCGTTTGTCTCGAGAAGGTTCTCACAATTAATGGTAACAATTAACAAGAAAATTTCTACACCGTGCTTTTTCTTATTTTCCCTTTTTCTCTCATTCGCTTTCTTTGTTTCCCACTCGCGCCGCATCGCGGGACGTGAAGTCGCATGCCGAGTTTGGCGCTCGAGGAAAGCCTCGCGGTTCCCGAAGAGGTGAACTTCCGCGTGCCAGGTAAACTGAACAGTCCCGGCGGCGGGACAGGTTGACAGCGAGGACCTTGTTACGCGATCATCAGCGGGCAATTTCTCGAGCCTGAAACCGACCCGTCGCCGCAGTTTAAAGAAGTCATCGCGACGCGAGAACTCCGACGACCCTCGGCCCGCATGAATTTCGCTAGGTACGCGTCGCCCGTGTTTCCATGTAAACTGCGAGGTCGCGTGTTCTTTGCCGATTGCACGGTGGTCATCGTTGAAATTCGCAGGGAGGTTTACGCGGAGCGGTCATTACCGCAGGAATGCTCGGCGCGAAGCTGCTCGGAGCACCGAATGCCCGTGATCGTGTTTGGTGTTTCTCCGAGGCGATTATATTGCGAGTTAAGGGACCATCGGGTATTCATTACGCCTAATGACCTCTCCTAGACGCGCGCGGGCTCGACTCCGGCTCGACTCAGCTTGGCGGCCGGCGCGAGTGCTTTTGGACACGAACGACGATACGTGAGGCGGAGGCAAGAGGCCGCTCTCGGAACAACGGGGTTCGATTACTCAGGGCCCCGACGTTCACACGAGGGTGCTCTCGAGCAACAGGTCAGCAACACGTACACGGCATCTATTTATAAACCAACCTGGGCTAGAATTACGCGCCGCGCGGAATAAACCACCCGGACTCCTCGTGTTCTCTCGCGGTCCCCGACGGTGCAACCCTAGTCCGTATTAGGCCCGTTCGCGTTTTACCTGCCGCTTATCTCAAACGTCAAAACGTACGATTTCGCGTTCTACCTGATCTGCGGTAAACTTGGAAAAACAGATTACAAAAATTCTGCAACATGGTCGCGGAAGATCGCGAGAGTCGCCAAGCGGTTCTTTTCGCCGCGATGCAATTTGATATATCAAGTAATTCCGATAATCTCGAAAAGGCAAGCTTGAGAAGAAAATTATTGCTACGTGCGTGGTAATACAACACGATAAGTAAACGCGTTTTTACAATGAGAACCTGTTGCCTCTCGAAGTCGCGGCGTTATTGCTGATTTCCTTTGAATGCAAGCGTCTCGCGAATGCCCGCGCCGTCCCGAGAAAGATAATACTTAATTTAATTAATTAAAAAAAAAATTACTAAGTTATAAAAAAAAAAAAATACAGCTCAAGAAAATTTTGCTTGTAAGAGGAAATGAGTTTCGCAGAATCCACGCATCGACAGAATTGTCGGGAGGACGTTAACAAAGTAGTCATTATTGGGCGTTAATTAGCAGGGTCAACTTGTGTCCACAACGATGCTCGCGCGCTTGTTGGATAGAGCAACGAAAATGAAACGTGGCAATGGAGTGTAAATAAGAATCGTGTTCCGACAGACACGCGATCTACGAAGGGCAATAACCGAAGAGAGAATTCGAAGTTCGTTGGTCCACAGATAAACAACGGAGTCCTTAAGCCAAATAATTATTTTACGATTAGCCCAGCAGTTTGTGCTGGCGTCACGCAACTTCTTTACTGGATATTCGCATTACATTATTTTTAATTTTCAACATTAATACTTTGTTACTTTTATATATATATATATTTTTTTTTTTTTTTTATCGACAAGTGTTAGGCTTTATTCGTCTCTCTTGTAAATCAATTTTCTCCACCTTTTTATCCACGATATAGTTACTCGTAAAAATATTGTCCCGCGAATTATATAATAACTGGTAAGATTGAGGTTCGCGGAACAAGATAACGGTTTATGGCTTTTCCGTCGGATTAGCGTAAAAAAAAGCCACGCAAAATGTTGCACCTAGAGTAGCCAATAGTATCATTTAATGTTCCGTGAAATGTATCGTACGTGCCGTCAAGCCTGCTTTAGATTCTCACTTGACCGAAAGCTGGAATCACACGGGTATTCGCGAAACGGTAAAAACGAGATAGAGGTAAACGGTGTGCGTCGAAGCCGGGGTATTCGTCATGAGCACACGCTACAATAAGTTTCAAAAGGCCGAGACGCGTGTCGGATCGTCACCGTTGTCGGACTTTGAATGACGGACGCTTCACTCTCAAAGCGATCAATCGACGAGCGTATTGAGCCGATAATCTTTCCGATAAACAGGGTTGCGCATAAAAAAAAATATTAAAAAAAAAAAAAAATAAAAAAATAACGCAACGGGAGACGCTCGGACGGCCGTCGGCCTCCAGTTATAAAAGAACGGCGAGCTGCAAACAACGCGTATAAAAATACGGTGTACATCTATAGACTCGGTCCCATAGCGCGTGAAATGAGCCCGCGGGATTCAATCGCACGCATCAATTCTTCGGTCACGTAGGACAATACCGTAGAAATCGGGACGGTTTTGCTGAATTTAGCGATACTTTGGCAAATCGATCGAACGCCCCGGGACGTTGACCCGCGCAAGCCGGACGAAATAGGAACGTGCGAAAGTATTTTGAAATTTTCGCGTCGCGAAATGCATCCGGCGTGCACCTGCAATCGATACGTCTAGCTGGACGTCCAATCGTGAAATATGGATAATGAATTATCGGCTTTCTGTTATCCGCGCAACGAGGTGTGACACCGCTCCGGACACGCGAGAGTTTTGAGCATCACGTTCGGGGATCGTGCTCTATCGGCTGCCGCGGTATCGTAGACGCGAAATTTCCGCACCTAATACCTACTACGCGCTTCGCGGCTGCCATCAAACGTTGTTACGCGAAACACCTGCCCGTTCGTTTTTCTGGCTTATCAACGGTATTTTTCTTGCTTATTTCGCTTACTGACGTGCGAACGGTTTCTCTCTCGTCCAAGCGAAGTGTCGCGAATGCCCGTCCGCTGTAAAGCGTAATCGTCAAATCTTTCCGAGCAGTACAAATGTATACGCGCTTATTAGCTGCTCATTTGGCGGGAATGAAGAGAAGAAGCAAAGAGAGAAAAAAAAAAAAGAAAAAAAAGAGACGAGGAAGATGCGCAACCCGTGAGGTTGTAGGCGAGGAAGATACGTCTTTCTATGAGATATTACGATATCGATGAAGGGGCGGATCTCGCGATAATGCGCGTTATTACGTGCTGCCGAGCGAACCAGCAATCGATGGAACGACCGATCGGTCGATCGAGGGGACGTTTCAATCGCGACCAGTGGATGATAGGCGTACCTATGCCCTATCGCTACGAGTCCTCTCGAGTTTCTCGTAGCACGATTGAACAATTGGCATTATTAAAAAAAAAAAAGTGGTATAAACGAATTTATTATACTATATATTTTTAACGAGTCGGGTGCTGCGATATTCGCGATGTTACATTCCCGCGCGATTACGATATCTTATTATACCTAGTCAAAAACGCGGCGGTTATTAATCGCGCGGATATCGTCAATGATACATAAATAAGTGCCATTATCGATAAATTCGGACAATCATTTATCGCTTGACGAGAATTCGTGGTGAATGCCCGATCGATACGGCTCGTGGAGTTCCGTTAATTCTTTCTGTCCTTTTCTTTTACTCAAAGAACTCGAGTCTGAATCTGACAAACCGTTTCTTACGCTAGCATCGAAAAGAAAAAGCGAAAGAGAGAAGAAAGAGAGAAGAGAACAGGAAGAAAAAGCAATACGACGATTGAGATTTATGTTTCGATAAGCGAAAGAATTTCGGAGTCCCACCTGGAAATAATCTAAGCCTGAAGTGAATGAAAGAAACGAAAGAGAGAAAAAAAAAAAAAAATGAAAGAAATAAAAATAAAAAACGCGTGCTCCGTGTAGCGGTTCCTCCAGCTGCATTCACGTGATGCTGTGTGAATTCTGGTCAAACCTGTAAGCCCTGAGGAGCAATCAGTCGACATGCCCACAGCGGGATGTCACTGACCGCGTGCCTCACCGTACGCCACTTAAGATCCACGTAAGTTCTTCGTATCTGACCTCTAAGGAGTTCCATATTTATACCTAATGCTCAGCGAAGTGTCATTATACTCGAGTATCATTCAATCTCTCGTCGCGTGGCCGACGAAGAGGAACCCGGATGATGTTGCACGCGGCGTGGAGCGCATTAAAAATTCGTCGAGATATACGTGACGTAATATCGCATACAGTTACGCGCCTTTAAATTAAACCGACCGACTGTTGTACGAATCGACTCGTAATCTGTTTAATCGTAATCGTTTAATCGTAAATCTGTTTAAAAGAGCTTTCGCGAGAAACCGGAGCACTTTCGATTCTTACAAATCGAATGCGATTTTATTCAAAGTGCGCGAGTCCGCGGCGGGATCCCGCGGGATCGGGAAATAAAATTTCGAGTTTGTTCTTTTTAATATTAAGAGGCTAAGTTTACACACGATAGGTTTTAACGCGATTTAACGCGTTTTTGATAGCAAGCGCGAATAAATTCCGCGCCGTCAATAAAGACGAGAGAGAGAGAATTTTCGCGCGGTAAGAGGATATAGAAAGGACCCGTTGTAACCGGTACGTCATAAGAGGACTCCACTCCCTTGTCCTCGCGTACTCTTCAGAGCTCTCCTCTCTTTCTCTCTCGCCTATATGCCTCGTTGACTACTTACTGAGATGGTGAGGTCAGCTGCGGTCATCCAACGAAGGGTATAACGGAACGCGTGGGTGCAACGTCAGCGTGACACGGATTAAATCGATCGTGCCGATCCGTTTCGGAAAATAGGTGTTCCGCTTTCGCGCGGGCGCGATTTAGGAGCGATATATCCGCGCGCGTCCACGGCGTCGCGCCCAACGTCGGCCCCCGATCCAATCGTACATACGAAACGTTTCTCGCTCAACGAAGTGAATCGCAGTTCAAAGATCTCGGGGAGAAGCCCCTTATCGGAAATGAGCGTTTCTTTCCCGAGTCGGGGAATTATTCTCATTACCGGACCTAACGGTGCGCGGACTCGCATCATAATGTAGGAAGTGGCAATGAACTCGATCCCGTGTGATTGGGAGGATATAATTTACGATTGTCCTCGAAAGGGGGACCCCGGCGTTGGAAACAGTACGACGCGTATTACGCCAGAACCGGTCGGCCAGGTTTCCACGGCGCTACCTTCCCAATATCCGTGACATTGACATTAACATTCACGTCGATACGAACAAACGGCGCTTTTTTTTTTTCTTTTAGCTTCTTTTTCGTGGCTTGAATTCATCTCGATAAAGCTGGACGAAGAAATCCCGCATAATTTTCAAATACCTGTCGGTCTTTCGCGCAAAAATGGACTTGAATTTCCGTCGCGACGAACCTTTTATCTCGTCTCGGAAAATGCATACGTGCACCATTCACATACAAAGGAAAATATATCCCGTCGCCTTTATCATCAATGGTACGAAAGAGGTTGCCTTGGTGAGCGCGCGACGGAGGAAACCGCGACCTTGGAGAATGCGTAATGCAGAATTTCGTGCACGCAATATGCCGGGGGGAGGAGAGGAGGGGAGTCTGGCTGCGGTACCAGGTGTTCATCGGAGCGTGTGCGGATGATGGTAATGAACTTTCGCGAGGCAAGGCCGCCGGGAATGATTTCATAACGCGAGCGCAACAACCCCGGTGTGCTCTCCTGTTTCTCCGCCGTATAGCAGCTTCGTTCGCGAGCGCACATGCGTTCAGACGCGGGGAAAGGGACGCGTCCGGGTCGCGGCACTTTGCGGGAGGAATCTCTCGAGGGTCGTCCACGAGGCTGAAGCGAGACAATCGCGGGAGAGGAAACGAGAGGACTCCCGCGGTACGTTGACTTACATAATGACTCTCCGCGATTCCTCGAGATACACATGCCCCGTGTACGTGTGCATATACGCGCGATTCTCTACCCTTGATTGCGAGCGAGGCGAAGCCGAGAAACGCATAAATCTCGCGCGCGGAAATTATATTCGAGGGAAGATACGTTTATTGTTGATACCGATAAACTCCCACATTGTCCTTTTTCTATGCGACCGAGATTGATTTAGAGTCTACGTTCCACTTACACCTCGGGAGATCTCGGAGCGTACCTTATACGAGCGCGCCGATGCACTTCCGCGCGGCTTTATACAGCCTATTTTATTTGGAGCCACATTTTTACATCTCTCTCCCGAGAACGGAGCATTATCTCGCTGCGTGAGATTTATTGGACGACTCTCCCTGCGCCTTTTCCGAGAGGTAATTCACGATTCGCGCCTTTCGATTTCGAAAGGATAAGAAATAAACGTCGAAAAGCGCACATCGACGATCGGAATCGTTCCTGCTTCATGACGCATTTTTTATTAATTTTTTTTTTTTATTACTAAAAGTATCGCAATTCTTTCATCAGCATTTCTCACCGATATGCACTTAATATCGCGTCGATTCATCGATGGTAATTTATTGTTAAGGATGGTTGCTCGCGCGATAAGGAATTGTCTTTCAATTGTCGACACGAATATAAAATTTAATCGACCTTTAAACAATTTTTCGTTAGTTTTAAAACAAATATTTTCTATGATATATTCCACGCTGTTCGAACTCTTTTTATTCAGCAATGATCTTATTATGCGTTTAATTATCGCGAGCGCAACACCGTTGTTCGTACATGAATGATCATATTGTGTCATTGCAGTTGAGTGTAGTAAGTATAATGAAGATCACGTACGGAGATTACAATCGTGTACACGAAGCCTCGACACCTTGACCGTGGTCTTTGTAGAGTGTAAGAGAGGTGCGACGTAATAATTTAGTCTGACCATTGTGCGAGACAAGAATCGTCTCGGTAGGCCACGCGTACGTGATGAGTTCGTATAACGTGGAGGCACGCGGCTGCGACTTGCTCGTGGGATTGACGAGACACAACCGTGTCTCCATTCAACCGTCATTGTACTTCCTAGTACGGTTCGGCTCACTGGGAACCACCTGCACCGCGAAATACTAATTTTAAAATATCGCAAAATTTTATTACGTATAATATAAAGTTATACCAATAAATAATAGGTTTTTGAAAAAGAAAGAAAAAAAAAAAAGAAAAGTATGTTTTAATTACGTTATTTATATCGATATTTAATCTCGTAAGTAAATTAATAATAAATTTTTACAAATGCATTTTATTAATACATTTATAAAATTTATTATTTTGTTTAAAAAGTTAGATATTAATACAATCATTTTATACGTTTTGATAAGTCACGGCTATTTTTTACGTAACGACACGATTTTTATCCGTACTTTATATTCATTGCACGGATGTCGTTCAGAAGTTTTTTTTCGTTTAATACAAAGCTAACGTTATTTTGAAGATGAGATAGCAACGGCTGAGCCTTAATACAGAAAAAGAAAAAAAGATAGAGAAAAGGCTTATTGTGCGATTTCTTAGTGAAGACATCCCTTGATGATGGTGATGTTATGGGGAAGAGTATCCTGTCACATTTCAGAAACAATTGAATTTATGTTCTGGGCGCGACATTCCAATTTCAAGGGAGAAATTACAAAAGCGCGTAGTCGTGTAACGTAAGAAAGAAATTGGCTCGCAAAGGGAGATGCACGATTGTTGTCCACGAATATCCAGACTGCGCTCAAGAGGGAGAGATAAATGGAATTCGCTATTCTGTACGCACTCGCCATGGGACTCGTATGATTGGGGCGAGGGTGTTAACGAGAATTCGCCCACGTGTGTTCACGCCATATGACGCTTCCATTCGTTCTGTTGTTAAGCCCCAGTACCCCCTCGAGAGACATAGAATGCATCCCGCTAGTAATTACTATTATAATTTAGTGATTAAAACTCAAGAAAAAAAAGAAGAAAAAAAAAAAAAAAAAAAAAAACGTTGAAATAAAAATTATTCTCATCAAAGAATAATATAAAATTTATATCTAGGTTGAATCGTATATTAAGAAATGAAGAGTGAGAAATAAAACCGTGAAATTTTTTATCCGTTTAACACTTGGCGTTACGGTAGCGGAGCAGATAAGCCTGTTAACCAGCATTGTGTATTGAAACGCTACATCGCACTTGGGCCGCAAGGATCGCCGCATTATTACGGTCGATATGCAGAGTTAACTGTTCATCGGAAACCTCGCGTTTCCGTTGAAAGGCGATTTAATATATCACGCCCGTTGATCGTTACGATGGGCGATAGGCGAGCTATCGGGCGCACGTCGACCGTGACGGATTTACTGACCGCACGTTTTTGCGCGGCGCGAGATTGCGGCTCGCGAGCGACGAGATCGCGACGCGCTGTCGTCGGGAAAATAGCAACAATCGACCGCGAGCGTAACAACGGCGGTTGCACGTGCTCGGGCTAGCGGAGGCGCCGCGTCATGCAGCATTTCCGACGGTTGTCGTCGCCGTGATCGTCGTAGTCGTCGTCGCCGTCATCGCCATGGTTCCCGTGAGATTGAGAGGAGAATTCGATCCACCGCAGGAATGTCCCGTTTATTCACGCGTGTCTCTCTCCTCATCGTCGGAGGAAAAAAAAAAAGGCCGGAACGGTCTGCTCCGAACAGACACAAAGAGAGGAGGGGACCGAGAGGTCGTACCGTCGTAGTAGATTCCTCTAGTTTGCATTTTTCGTCTATGCTCTACATGTCATTCTCGCGCGGAGCTATTATTCCGATCACCATTTCCGTGACTCATTACGTAGGACCGCGTGGACTGTTTTAAATTCTCCCCGGAATACCTGTCTTTTGGAAAAATCGATATCTTCGGCCGTGGTTCTTGTGCGGGTACATCGCAAAGAAATCAGTGAGGAAAAATCGAAACTTTTTTTTTTTTTTCCAGAATCTACGTTATCGTTCCTCGTGCCGTTATTATATTTCATAAGTATTACAAGGGAAATTAGTTAATCGAGTACATTTTGTGCAGAGTACAATTTATTTTAATTATATCGCGTGTGCATAGGTATGCATTAACGTCCGCGATTGTAATTTCGTTTCTTCTCGTCGTGCCGCGTTCCGTATTTCCGCGTTCCCATAATCTTCCGGATATCGCGAATACTCAAGATCTCGGCGCGTCTTGCGGATTTAAACGGAGATTTCTCTGGTATTCGCGCATCGGTGTTTGGCTCGGTATTCAAACATTGTTTCTTAATTGTGCGAAGCATTTGTGCACGTCCGATTTTCCTTGATTACAAATTAACATGCTACTCTATTGCACGTTACCTTGAATTATTTAGGCAGCACGGACCGGCTTTTTTTAACTTGACTCTCGGTCCATTTTCACGCGACTTATGAGAAAAGAAATTATACCTGTGACTGCCCCTAATTTTTTTTTCTTTTTTTTCCTATAAATTATCTGAAAATCGATATAATTTTTACCAATTATTAATCGGTCGATCGTTTCTTGCTTGTTACATATTAACGAAACAACCTTACAAAAGTGAATTATTGAACAGAAAATTAATTATTGAATCATAATCTGATAAAACGTGCAGCGAAAGCAACAAAGGTACTTTTTACAAATTGAAAAAAGATTCTATAAAAAAAAGTAAAAATTCTTTGTTTCTTTTTTTCCCCTATGACAAATCGATGCGTGACAAATGCATTTTTAAAATTTTTTTTTAATACCGGCAACACAAAGTGCAGAAAAAAAATCTTTGCGCAATAAAGTCGCGTCACTTATCAAGTTTTCGTGCAAATCTCTAAAGCTCTCCTCTCCGCGTCTCGGAAACTCTCACTTGAAGATTAAAACAATCTCTTGGCGGTGCACAGCATCACAGTTTATACAATCCATGGCGATGATATCGTCGACGGCGAGATCACAGCGATCACGTCGTTATTCGCGGCCCGTCACAGCCGCGCGCAGCCGAATCACTGATCTTGATCACTTGATTATCATTGAAGGAGGCGCGATCAAGCCGCTTTATCACTTATTCACCCTCAGCGACCGGTCGAGGGTAGGACCGGCACCAAAGTACCCTTCTCGATCACTTACCTATCCAGCACGGTCGTCGGCGGCGGACGACCCTGACGGCTCGATGCGGCGACGTGATCTCCTCTCAGTGCAGTCGATTTGATTAGTTATCTCTCACCGCGTCGTACGCGAATCTACCGCAGGTTTATGTTGAGCTTTGCGCCTACTCCGGAGCCGCGATGCAACGATTGTCTTTTAAAAGGAACCCGGACTCTTATCTCGCACCCTTGACGAGCGTCTACGAGCACAAGAGCTTACTCTCTTCTCTCGCGCCTCCCTTTCTCTCTCTCTCGCTCTTTCGCCCGTCCTCTCGCTCGCTCTCTCTCTTCCTCTCTCTCTCTCTCTCTCTCGTTCTCTTTAGCTGGTCCTTCAAAATCACCGCAACACCACACCGAACAGAAGTGAACTACTCGTGCGCCGCCGGTTCACGGTACCTTAAATACCTTGGCAGCCGCGCCACCGCCACCGTCGCCGCCGCCGCCGCCGCCGCCGCCACCGCCACAGCGCAGCGCAGGGCACCACCGCCACCACCGTGTGCGTCGTACGGCTCCCTACCTTAAACTCGCTCCACGCCGCGCAAACGGATTGGCGGGGGAGCAGCGCGAGGAGATGTGTACCCGCAGGCTATACACCAGAGAGAGCATCCTCTCTTTTTCCTCCGTTCCCGCTGTCTCTCTCGCCCGCGCCTCCTCTCCTTTACTATTTCGTTTCTTCTCTCCGTCCCTCGCGATCACCTCTCGCTCGCGCCGGTCTCTCCCTCCCCTCTACCCCACGCGCCTCTCTCGTCTTTCTCTTTTTCGTCCTCCCTCTTTCCCTTTTTCTCAGCGTTCGACCACCAACGGCATATTCGCAGGACTAACGCGTGTAACGTCCTGGCTATCAGGCGTGGAAGGATATATCCCTTTTGTCCGGCGCGATTTTCTCTTCAACGGCATCCGTGCGATGCCAGGAGACCCGCGCGCGGATTGTCCTGGATGTATTAGGTGTCATTGGCGAACGGACCGTGGACCGGCGAGGAGCACCGGTCAGTCGTCGCGCCACGGGAGTAGCAATGCGCAAACGCGAGTGCGCATAAAACGCACAGGAACGGCGGATTACGCCCGTCGCGGATACGCGCATTCGCGCTACGCGCGTCGATGCGGATGTACCTGTCGTGCAGCCTCTCGCTCGCCCTTTGTGTTTTCGGGAGTTCCGAACGAAGCGCGACACGAAGGAATAACGAAAGACACCTCGAAATAATACCCGGCGATCGATCGAGTTATAAAAATATGTTTAAAAAAAAAAAATCGAAATCGAGTAGCTCCCGTGACTTTTCCACGTAAAATCTGAGCTCGGGCCAGTAATCCTTCGTTGACGTATAACCCGACCACGCGTTACCTGCAGACTTGGCCGCGAATTTAACGATAACGTTGGTCAATGCCGTCGGAGGTTCGATCCGCTGACTCATCGTCACGATCCTTCGCATTGACGACTCGACGGCGAGCTAACCGGGCCGAAAATCGCTCCTCCGTGTCGCGCGATAGAAAAAAAAAGCTTACGGTGAAATCCTCGCCGAATCTCCACCTCCATTCATTCCCGCCGCGAGAGGAGACACGGTTCTTTTTTATCGATTTTTGTACGGGACAAACCACGTACGCGCGCTAACGGCCGAGTAACGTTATTTCCCGTGAATCCGTTCCCCCGGCTGTTCTTTTCCGCGCGGTCATCAATCGGCCGTGCAGCGGGCTAATAAAGCCCACAGAATCCCAACCGCGTTCCGCGAAAGGACGATTTTAACGATGATCTCATCGGGAACGCAATCGGAGGGAGCGCGCATGTTAAACCGATTTATTGCGCGCATTTATCTAATTGCAAATCGATCGTCCATTTATCAGGTTTATCGATTATGAGTGCCGATACGCGCATAATTACCATGCAAAGTAATCTTAACGGCGCAACGATGCAACGGCGTTTTATTACTCCCTGTCGCGGAATATCGAAAAGTTTATTCGATTCGGCGCCGCGGCCTTCCATACATAATTCATCCTATTACACGTCTTCCGTTCGACATCTCGCGTCACCCTCGCGCTTTCGAGAGCTCGCAAAAAAAATTCTTGGCGCGATCGTTAATTGTCAGTATCCGCCCCGATGAACCCCGGGCGGTGTCCAGGAAGCTGGTCGACATGGACCTCCGCTATTCGTGCGTGCACGGGCGCATCGTCGATATTTACGACGGAGAGGAGTTTATCGGGTGGAGGAGAGCGGCCGTAAAGCATCGAACGCGAAGCCCTTGCGCTGTATTCGCGAGAGATATTCGAAACGATGTTATCCACCTCGGGCCACCTTGGTTTACCTTGGCACATCGAACAGGCCGGGACGAAGGGGAATTCGGTTCAGCGAACCGCGTGCACGAACGAAAGCGACGACTTGCTAACCGCCGAGATCTCTCTCTCTCTCTCTCTAGCGAGATCGGTGCCATTGACACTGACATAATAACTCACCGCGGCCGCGTTCGCCGGAGTCACGACGTACGAATGAAATTGCCGCCGATGGTATAATGCCTCTTGCATAAGCGCCGGAGAGAGCGGAGATCGAGCCAGAGTACCACGGAAGAGAGAAAGTGATAGGGAAGAAGAGAGAAGGAGAGAGAAAGAGAGAGAGAGAGAGAGCGCAGAGAGCAGGATAACGAGAGGGGAGAAAGTGAAATGAGAAAGAGAGAAAGACACTGTCGAGCACAGACAGTGAACTTGACCTGGATCTCGGTCAGGGAGAAAGAATGATCGTGGGCTTCTGTAGAAAGGAGAAAGGAGGCGGAGAAAGAGCGGGAACGAGAAAATTACTTTCGATTTCGAGCTCTCGGGGGATCGGTTACACTTTCTACAGTTCACCGGCTGCGTGTTACGGACGAAGAAGGTTGGATCCGCGACGGGGGAAGGAGTCCAATTATCATTGTCAGGGGGTAACGCGCGGGGTTATGCCCGCCCTACCGCCGTCACCGTCGCCGTCACCGCCGCGGGCATATCACGCTCTCGCAATTTGCCGACCGATGATTTTTTACACAGCCTGGGTAGACGGGGGGGCTAAGCGCGCCTTAATGGGATGATTTTCCAGTCAGCTTTCCGCGATGCGACGGCGACGCGAAACTACGCGGCGCGACGTATCGCGCCGCCAGAGAGACGCCGCCCGCTCGTTAACCGGCCGTGCGTGCGTGAAGTGCGTCGAAAAATCCAACCAGGCCTGTCTTCCACGCGCGAGAGCAAGAAAAAAGAGAAGAGCACCGTGCACGCCGGAGAAGCAACCGAGAGCATAACCGCGGCAGGGGAGCATAGCGCGGGGAGGGGGGGGAGGGCTGTTTTCGCCGCCGCAAGATTGAAATTAAAATCGATTAGCCTCGGGCGAATAATCGTTAATCCGTCAAGTTCTTCGTCGTCGCGGACAAGAGTGAGAGGCAGATTGCCGCCGCGTCGTTGGCGGTATTCAATTAAAAATTAAACGGTCGTCGTGACGCGCGATCGAGATCGATGAAAAATCTTATCGGAAGGATGGCGTTATCCTCCACAATGCTCGCGTACGCGCGCGTCATTACATACGGACACAGTTATAATCATTTTTACACGATAATTAAAATCGAATGATATACGGCGTGTTGCCGGTTCACTTACATTTGTATCTGCCGGGTAGGTTAGAGTAAGTTAGAATGTCCATCCTTCCGTCCGTCCTTCCTTCCTTCCTTCCTTCCTTCCGTGGCAGTATTCTGGATTATCCTGACATCTAGTAACGCACAAAGTCACTGACACTATATTACACTGCTCTGCTTTTTTTTTATACATACTATAATTATCACTAACACTCACTCGAGAGACGAACGACCGAAAGAATGACGGGGAATTATCGCGGCGATTTTTCACGGTTAAAATTAAGAAGCGCGACGAACGATGTTTGTTATATAAATTTTCAGTCTCGATACGGAATGTTTCCCGCGCACTTGAATCTTCCTCGAGTTCCTCTTAAAAATCATTTATCCGAAACGAAACGAGAATGTAGGCCGCGGCGAAGAAGACGGGCGAGGGGGCGGATCTCTTCACGTTCTGACGATAGCAGTTGCCGGAACTTGCCGAAAAAAAAATTTAATGGAAGCCAGGTCCGAAAATGTCCGAATACTTCGATGCATTTGGCCCGTGACGTAACCTTTTCTGAAGCACTTTTTCGAAGCGCAAAATAAGGCACAGAACGATGAGTAGGATGGCACAGGCGTACAGACGATGATCGTTCGTTCCCGAGTCGACGACGTCGACACTTATTCGTATACGATACTTTCCGATTCGCGGCCGAAAATACGCGTAGTCGCGGAGCGATTGCGACACGTCATCACGCCCGAGCCTTCGCGACTAGACTGACGGTTGAAAGATTTCGGCCCTTAGAGCAAGAGAGACAATCCGCGTAAGAGAGTGAGACAGTCGATAGACGCGATCGTCGATTGAACGCTGCCTTCGCGTCGAGCTCGACGCCTAGTTTGTTTACGTTTTCTGTTTTGTTTTATGCGCTCGCCAAGCTCGAGGCCACCTCCACCTACACAAAAAAATCGTTCTCGACGCTCGAGCATGTTTTTTTTCACTATTCCGAGTTCGACCGTCGCTTTCGAGCTTCTAAATCGTCGCCGTTAGATAAATGTTTGACCGATAATTAACAGAAAATTCACGCGTAACATTCATTTTTTTTTTTTAATAGAGAAGATTAATATCGATGCTATAATCCTAATTATGTTCTGGTCTCATCCAGATAAGCTCCTTCTCATGCATCGCTCTCCCTTTATTTTAGCGATTTGAGTCTTCTCTTAGAATAATGACGTGTGCACGTATCTGAGCGCGGGACACCGATCGTTGGCGCCGGTAAAATTTCCATGACTGGCGTAACCTTGTTGTAATTAAACACATCGAGATCCAATTGCGTGATTGTCCTCGTCTAGTAATTAACGAGGTGGCACCGCGTGACGGCGTCGCATCTTCCGGCCTTCGTGAATTACGTGGCGGAATTTTGGTGCCGGACTCGTCGAACTGTCTTTTTCAGAAAGCATATAACGCAAAGAAAAAAAAAAAGAAAAAAGACCAAAAAAAAGAAAAAAAGAAAAAAGCATTTTAAAGAGCGCTCCCGATGTGGAAGTGTTTTAAAGGCACGTATAACGACCTGGATTTGATATAACGGCATGGCACGGACCGACCGCGTCTTTCCCACTCTCTCCTTTCTCCCGTCCTCGTTGTATCTCGCGTAACTCATAATATCTAACGGGCTGGCTTGTATGGGAGCTCTCGCGTGCTCGTCCCCGTGTAAGAACGTACGAACGGTAAGCATCTCTCGTATCATCCCGCGATTTCCCGGTAGCCGGGTGTCGGTGGGCAATCTGATCCCGGGACAACGGTTCGGAAGCATCGGTTGACAGTAAAATATCAGCAGGTACTACTCACAGTATGGCCGCGATAGGATCGCGGGAGGAGGCGAACAGGTATACGCACGTAGGTGCATCGAAGGGGGAAGCATCGGGTTCTCCGATACCTCCCCGTGATGCCGGTCCCGGGATACTGTTAGCCACCGATGAATGATAACCGCATATCGCGATACGCGCCAACGATACACAATGGGGAGTAAAGGGAAGGATGTATTGGCCAGGAAATCGCCGCGGTTACGCTTCTGAAATAGAATGCGTATTAAATCGATAACTCCTGGCCGCGTCCGACGTTTTCGCGAGCCGGCGGAGTGTCCCTCGGTGGTCGTAATTAGTTCGGAAAGCGCCACTTTCCGTATTCGCACGTTTCAACTCCGCCCGGAGGGATGGCCTATCTACCTTCGCGACAAACAATTTTTCACCTCTCCGCGATTCTTCGACGAAAATCCTACTCGTCCACGGTTTTCTTTCGCCCGGCGTGTCGTTAGATAATTAAGTACCTCCGGCATTACCGTAAGTCTTTTGCTTGTCCTCGCGCAAAAAGGGAATCGAGGCACTCGATGTGAAAGAGGAGGAAGAAAAGTACGCGTTCGTGCGATTTCGCTCGCTAATGCATAACGCGGGCACGTACGGCGGAAAGAAAATAGAGACGCGTACGCGGAGGGAAAAGCGCAACGGCAGAGATAGTTCATCGACGGGATTCGCATAATTACGAGATCACGTCCGTCCGAGACGTTCGACGCGTCTAGAGTTGCGCGAAGAGTCTGTTAATGTAATGTTACCTAAGGGCTTCCAGGTTCATTGTCACCTGGGCGAGAACTCGCCTTTGTTTACCTTAGGTAAGTGTTCGCGGCCAGAGGTGTACACTTATCGTCGCCGATCTCCCTGCACGGCCGTCTTCCTTTTTTTTACGCCGTCTGGTTAATGAACCGAGATTCGCTCCTAGGGACGACGACGCCGGCAATCCACGTACCCTGAGAGGTAGATATGGCATTTGCCGCGACGACACCGGTTAGCTCGGCCTGCTTAGGCGACATAAAAGACATCGCGTAAACTAATATTTCAACGCAAAACCAGCGATATAAATACAATCTCGTTGTTATCATTCGCGCTCCAACGCAATAAAACATATAATTTGTTTGATTTAACGAACTCATCGAGTGACGTTTAATCTCTTTTACGAGATCTTTTATGAGAATCTCGTTCGACGACAATTACGGAAAATACATCTTAATCAGCGCGCGTGAGCGTCTCAAAGTAATCTTCCAATCGCCAAATGCTAATTTCGAAACCGCCGGCGACAGCTGAATAGTTCTCGGGCACTTATCTCAAATATCGAGTCGAAGAACGACGTCGGTGCTTCGTATCGATATTAAGCGTCAATATAGCGTACTCGTCCTAACGACTACTTGGAGACTATTTTTTTTTTTTTTTTTGTGTAGCCGCGACATTATAGATGCGAAGATTATCGTCCTACACGGAGTTACCTTGCCGCGATACTTCCTCGAACGGTCGCGGTGCGGAAACGTGAGAAACGCACGCTAATAGGACGCCCAGCGCTCGCTTATCTGGGAGTTGTAAAATAATCTGTATTATATTAACGAGATAAATAATCGTCACCGTGCGTGCCGTTCTCGCGCGCCGTTCCTTCGGCCGGGCAGGAACGAGAAGAAGGAACGCATCAAATATTAACTGGTCGAACGGAGCAAGGGAGATTCCATGCGACTAACGACGCCTGATGACTCTCGATATCCCCGTTAAAACGGCTCCTACACGAAGCTATCGAAGCCGGTTTACGGCGCGTCCAGAATCGAACTTTTGCGATTGCACGGCGCGGCATAATCGTTACGTAGGGACATAGCGCCGGTCTAACCAGTCTCGATAAGATCTTTCCCAGGCTAAATATAACGTCGCACCGGCTAAATCCGTATCGCGCCTATCGCGAGGCATCGATCGAACACACGCGGAACACCATCGGACGCGTCCGCGCGAATAATTTCTCGGGCGATCGCGCCGCTCGCGAACTTGGTGGCGATAAAGCGCGCCTTCGCGCCCAGCTAAGATAAAGAGGAGAAGCGTGGCTCGTCGGGAGATAATTATCCGGAAGCTTAATTGAGCAGTTCGTTCGGTATACGATCGAATGAAAGATTGAAATATCAAAATTCGCGGCACCGCGCTCATCGAGGGACCACGAAGATCCCGGTCGTATCCCTGCTCGAGTCGGCTTATCGCGTGAGGAGCGTTTCTCGCGGATGCCGATTATTCTGCTCGATCGATTCGAGGACGCGCGGGTGATAGCAAACGGAGTCAAGGCAGCTAATCGTGCAGCCGCGATATCCCGTGCTCCATATGCATACGATAGTGCGCGCGGTATTCCAAGTCGAATTACAGCTCGCAGCTGGCAATGCGTAGCGAGAAGGGAATCGAGATTTGTGTCAGGGTGTCTGGGGAGTTACGGTCGGCGCGGAGTACATCAATATCGCGCGCATTGATCCGATAAGAGAACGGTCGTGGATCTCGCCCCAAAGCGCCGGGACTAACGGTTCGCCGCTGCCGCTAAACACGAGAAGTCAATTATTTTCCTCCGCGAGCGTTTATCGCGGCCTTTATCGGCCGAGAATTGTAATCGGCGGCAGCAGATTCGCCGCGGAAAACGCACTCGTGCGCTTTCAGACGATTCCGGTTATCCTCGCGTGTGAAAACGTCGTTGCGTCGAACTGATACGGCACGATAAACCGGCCGTCGTCAGGGCGCGCAATTATTCGACGCGATTAATAACGATGGAGTGGGACCCTCTCGTCAGCTTATTTAAAATCCCTTTTGTCTCGGAGCGACTCGGATATCACTTAAATCAGCGGCGATTACTCACGGCACGGGTTAGTGAATTGCGAATCGATTCGGATGTCACGCCGCTTCAAAAGCTTTCGCAGGCGCGATCCTTGGAGGAGGATCAAGCGCCTTCGGATCGCGGACTGCGGCTCAGTTCTCCGATAATTCTCACGGTGGGGCGATTATCCGTGAACGCCGCGCAACTTGGTTTTATTTCCTTCGCCGCTGGACATGAGTCCCGCGTTTCTCGATCCTCTGAAACAAGCCGGTTAAAATCGGACGGATAGAGTTCCTCTCTCGGCGCGCTGGGACGGTGTTGCATTAAGCATATTAATAAGTGGTCGGCGGCGGCGGCGCAATTCCAAGCTGTCATATAGTTAAGACGACCGTGGATATAATAATCCCGCGGTTTGCCGCCCGCGTACTTTCGGTGGGACGTGCGTTTATCGAGCCGATGCGATCGGCCGAGACTAGTTCGCGGGCTGAAAGAGATCGGGTCGTTTATCTAGATCAATAGTCGAGCTTACGCTCGCAGCCGTTTCGGTGTCGGCATCGAGAGTCGTTGATCTACGCCTTTCTCGCATCGGACGTTATCGATCTCGATCTCTCGCCCGCGCCGCGAAAGCACGACGCTCTCGAGTGCGTGTACAACGTCGTGCTCTCAGCACGTAAACTGCTCTTTACGACCTGCCAAGACCTCGCCTCTCGCCTCAATCATCCGGTTACCGGTAATTACGATCGCTGATCGTCCAGAACCAATTACGTCGACAATTTTTACTGAGTAATTCGATATCGCCATCGCGGAGAAGAGGATCTACGCGATGCGTGGCCAATAACCGGCACGACGTTACATTACGCCAGGACGATTATTCGATTTTCGCACCGGCGATTGCTGACCGGCCGGCCTCCGAGATGACGATCCATGCGAGAGCACATAACGCCGACTGGAATGAAACTACTCGGCATCGAAATGGATCTGCTCACTTGACTCATCGCGATCGTTTCTTACTCCTCGTTAGAATGAAGGAAATATTACGGTGTAACGTTCAGAGTTATAGAAAGGAACAAACACGAGGAGGAGTAGCAGATTGGCGCCGCTTCGTAGAAACGCAAAACGTCGGTTTATCAATATTTGTTTTTGCATTAAGGAAAAAAAAAAAAAAAAAAAAAAAAAGAAAAAAAAAGAAAAACCCCGACTCCGTCACCGTTGCCAATAAAAATAATATAGAGTCGCGAACGAAGGAGAGGGTTCATTTCTCGTCGCGGAGTGATTTCTGGCTCCGTGGGCGATTAAGCCGTTCGCGCAATTGACTTCTTCAACGGCGATAAACCAGTCGTAGGTTATCCGCGAGTGCAATTGGCATCGCCATTAAGTCGCCTCGTTCAAGCCACCTTCTTGCCGGTCCTCATCCCTCGTCGACCGTCCCCGTCGAAGGCCGGGGCGCATCTTTAACGAGCGTTTTCTTTCGCCCCTTGACGACGAACAATGGACATCGCGATCGCCGGAAGGAGCGGCAAGAAACGTCGCTGCGCAAATCCGATTTCGCGAAAAAACACCCGTCGTGCACGTCGACGTGAAAGACGGAGCGTAGTCGCGATGAATGCCCGGCTCCTCGGAGGAACTGCGCTTCTCGGAACGCGTCTCGCGCGCTTTTTCCGCGCCGCCTCTGGAACGAACCTTTACCCGGGACAAGTATCTACGCGTATAAAAGGTCGCGTACAATGCCGTGACGCTTCTCGCGAGATCCGGATTGACACCCGAGTCGAATCAGCGAATCGGCCGTTCGAGGGCGCCGGGACGAGCAAGGGTCGCGACGTTTCTCCGGCGTTGAACTCGCCCGGCTAGATCCGGAATTCGGACCCATCGGTGTAACGCACGACAGACTCGCGACGTTCACGCCCAAAGCGGAACGGACCGGCCGTCGACCTCTCGCTCGGGCAATCGCCTATTTTGCCTGGCGCGTTTTACTGTATCGTCTCACGGACGCGGATGAATATCCTGGTAAGGTGTGTGAAGAACAAACAGACGATTACGACGAAGGGAACGGAGAGAGATCTACTGTACGGGCCCTCGTGCACGTGACGAAAGCGCGCGGTACGTTAACTCTTCTCGCGGATGACGTGCCTCGAGGAAACAGAGAGTTCTTTCCCCGAGTTCGTCGAAACCGAAAAGGCGCCGTTAGGTTGGCAAGAGATAAAAATTCGACTACGCGTGACCGACAACGACGAGAGTGCATCCGGTAGCGAAATGAGGTAGGCAGCTGGCTGCCTGGTTATTTTATTTCTTTTTTCTTCTTCTTTTTCTTTTTCATCAGTGATTATTCCGGAAAGTGCCTGTTTATACAGCCGCGGACTTCTCGAGTAAGACCAGACCGAGCGCATACAATCCTTTTAGTCATATCTCGCTAAAAATGACGCACGCTCGTGCTCGAATATCTATTAACGTGACTTAGGCGATACGTAAGCGAAAGAGACGGAAAGAAATAATTTTTTAATTATAATGAAAGCTTTTGTAAGCATTAACAGCGCGTTTGCAAGGAGTCGACCGTTCGAAAGAAAAAGAAAAAAAAAAAAAAGAACGTACGTACGACCTTTACGAAAAACCATAAAGACGGAATCGATCGTCTAGAAAATCGCGCGCAAGGCTCTTCATCAGTCAATTGATGACCTACGAACTCGCAATTGTTACCGTGAAACACATCGTAGCAAAGACGGGTTTGCGCCGCGAACGCAACTATAATCTTCCGTGTAAATATCGGGGTTGATTCATTCGTAAGCCGCGGGGTGGAAAGCCGCCGTTCGAATTATCGGTCAGCGTAATCACTATTATTTGACGAGAGAAATTATTTTTGCTCTATTCTCCGCGCGACGCGGATGCCCAATGCGAGCAACATGTTTCTCCTAATGTTCCCGATAACGTGCGGGCGACACGGTTTCGATTCGCGATCATTACGGGAAAATGAAAGAGTCGGACTTGAGCTTTACGGTTTAATCTTCCACGTGAATCATCGAATCGAGGGTGGCCAGACCGCCAGCGAGATAAGAGATAACGGGCCGAGACGCGTCGTGCCGGCTTCTCGAGTGTTTGCTTATCGGTACGCCGCAAGCGGAAGAAGACGTTTTATCCGTTACAGTTCGAGCATTCGCACCACTCGACCGCGAGCAAAACTCCACGCGAATGCAAATATTATAAATTAAAGAGAAAGATAGACACGCATATATTTTAACTTAATTTTATTTTTTTTTATATGTATTTACATAATAATTTATGCAACGCGGGAAGTTATGTCTAAACCGACGACGTGATATTTGACGTAATAATCACTGATACTATCGATTTCTCCCGTGAAATTCTTCTGGAAATGCCTTCCGAGCGATGCGTTTCTCGGCATTCGAAGTAGCCGCGGGAAACATCGGCGAGCCCGTGTCCCAAGGCGACTCCATAAAGTATTCCCGAAGGGACGTCAGGTGAATTCGCCTCTCTACGAAACTACGTTGCTGCAAAATGGCGAGCTTTTCAGAAAGAGAGAAAGAGAAGGAAAAAAAAAAAAGGACATTGCGCGCTCCACACTCTCAATCGTGATTCCACGAAGTCATGCGATTCCCGACAAAACGAGTCTACGAGTGATAAACTTACCCGAGAAATTAACTAGTCTCGAGGGAGCGAGCACGTTGCGGTTGCTCGCTGCATCTCGGTATGCGCTGCTTGCCGCCGGCGGACGTAAGTGGCGCATAAACAGTCCCTGCGAAATACGGAGCTTTCGTTTTCGGAATCTCGATGTAATTGAGGGGCCAGCCGTGTAATTTGCGGGAGAACCGGAATTTCGTAGAGTAACGAGACCCAGAAAGCAAGATGTTTAAGTAGTCGCGTTGTTACGAATGCGACACCCACCTTCTCATGCTGCGATTCTGCGACACTACGGGAGATTTGCAGATTTCTTTTTTTTTTTTCTTACGCAGCAATAATTGTACTGTGTAAAAATTGTTATCTTCGCAGAAGTCTCGGCTGACCCATGGATACAAGCGCCCTTAAGAAAGATCCAACTAAAGTATTATATTAATTTCCAACAGAAAAAATTAATTTCTTTCGCAGTATTTTTGCAAGTTTTGGAAATACCAATTTTTCTTTCGTTGTGCAAACAAAACGATATAATAGATGAAAGAATACTTCTAGAGATTCACTGACGTGTGCGACAGCGAGACTTTTAAAACAGAAAAGAATCGAAGAAATTCGATTGCGATCCGATGGCTTTCAGTAAGAGCAAAAGAAAAAAAAAAAAAATAAGAGATAAAGGGACGTATTGTCTTGACTGGAATCTCACGATGCACGCGCCCTGTATAATAAATCTCGGCAATCCTGTTATAGCCGCGGATTCTTCGTCGTTCTTCTTGCCGCGTTTCTTTCGCCGGTACTTGAATCACGTGGTAATTGTCAGCAAATATTTCTCGCAGCGTCAGCTGAATAACGAGTAAAGGAGAAAGGTTCACCGCGGATAAACGGACGCGATTAGTCAAACAAGTAGAAAGCCTCCGTAACCGACCCAATTAATTTGAGCTAATTACACGATAATGGCGCCGTTTCTGATTACGCCTCGCGACCCGTAGTTTCCGAGATGAAACGTTTTCAGGTTCGATTCTCCCAGATTTAGTTTTATCGAAACGTTCTCGCGGACTTTTCGCGTTAATAATCGTCATTTACCGGTGCGCAAGCCCTCGAATAGCGACGAGACGTCATGACGCGGCAGTCCGCACGAAGCGGATCGAAGGAACCGGCGAGCACGGGGCTCCAGCGGAGAGTGTTTACTGTTCGGTCAGGCTGTAGATCGCCTCTATCTTCGATCTGGTCTCTCTTCTGGCCGAGCTCAACCTGAATGGCAAAGAGATACGAGCCACGCTGAAGATCCCTGGCGTCACACGACCGCTACTCACCGAGGAATTTACAGTCGCGCGCTGTTCATCCTTTATTGGCCGGCATTCGGCATACATAGATCGCAAAATTCACGTGGAACGCGCGGCGTGTGTCCGCGACCGCGGGGTACTCTCGATCGTGACCCCGAGCAAATCCCCCCGGCAGAAAACGTCGACCGATGAGTTCGATTACCTCGGTCAAAGAGTCGCGGAGATTCTTCCCGACTAAATTTAAACAAACCGTTTAATGTGCACGGTTCAGAAACTATAAAGATAAAGATAGCGGTTGACACTATCGAACTTAAATTCCCGACGACTCCGCGTTTTATTGAACTCTTCGAGTTAATCATTTACTGAATCTAGAAATGGACTAAAGTCAAACGTTTCTTTTTTTTTTTTATACTGTTACAAAAAGAATTAAAATATCACATTGATAGAAAATAGTTGAGATAAAATAAAAACAGCTAATAATAATTAAGATAATAAAAATAAAATTAAAAGATCGGGCAGATGTGAAACCTCACGTATTTAATTTTCTTACATAAGATTCGAGTGGGAACGCGAAGATTTTTTATTTTTTTATGCGGTTTCAGTGAGTGTTTGGCCTCTCACGTCATGGAAACCCCGTTCGTTTTCATTGATGAGCAAAAAAAAAAAAAACCTGTTTCCGTTCCTCTCGAGAGGAACCACAGATTCGAAAACCTCTCGCACGCTCGTTTATCCAAATATCTGCGCATAATAACAAGCACTCTCGTCGAGCACGCGACATTACTCACCACTTCGCATACCTGCAAGAACTTGTGTGGGCGAACGCGTACCAGAAGTGTCGCGAATGCACCCGGATAACGTTTCATCCCTAAGAGACGTCGCGGGGTTAACGAACTTTTAACAAGTTCTCGGAGACAGCGTTGTTACTTAGCGCGTTTTGATGCAACGTGACGAAACATCAGAGTCGACAAATGGCTCGCCGGCGGCTGCATCAGCGAAACATAATTTAAGTCACGTAATTTACAATCGTATAACGACTTCTATGTGAGAATTCCACACGTCAGTATCGATGAGGTATTGAATATTTACAAGGTATAAAAAAAAACAGATTTCTAATTCCGACAGAATATTCGACTACTATTAAAAATTGTAACTCATTAATCAAAGGGCTTAGCCCTTCGTTCCTGTCCGTGATTTAATTTATTATTCTGTTATTCATATTTCCGACGTACGCGGCATTAAAAAAAAAAAAAAAAAACGTCACTCGTAAACATATTAAATATTAAAAAAGAAAAAAAAAACAAGAGTAAATCTATTTTTCTAAATGGGTTGAAAAGTTGATTGGCTAAAACTGATAAAAGTGCCTCGATTACGCGAATGTCGATCTTTCTTTTCAGCGTCGTTCATCCCTACGAAGCGTATATGCTCCGCTCATCTCGAAAAGACGGCGGACGGTTTATCTGGCTGATGTTTCTTGTATCGTTAGACGCACGTCCGATCATTCTTTGCAGAAGCGCGAACGAAGGGGGGAACCCGCGCGCGTTATGGCGCGTCGGTGTATCGCGTGCAGAAGCATCGCGCACCTGGAGGTCCGTCCTAAGATCAGTGGATCAGCGCTAGCAACGTCCAGACTGGGCGCCGCACCCCGCCGCGAGATGTTCGGCCGCGTCTCGAAAGAATCGCGCGGTAAATTGAATCCGTGAAACCCGCGCCGTGCGCGCTAGCCGTTTTCTATTTGGAATATTAATTTCGACCCGGCGCATCGGCCGCTGCGACGAGACTTATTCGCGGCGCGGTCGCAACATAACTGGCATATCTCCGTTGGTTATCAATGTATAATCGGTAGGTTCGCTCGCACCATCGGAGATCGCGAGCGTATTACTTCGATACACACAGCAGTTTTCCGAACGGAATGCGTACCTCGCGTCAACTGAAAGTTTTTATCGCGGTTTATTTTTTTATATTGAATTATAAATGAAGTATATAAATCTTGAAACTTATTAAATTTTAGTAGTTATTCTAAAATTATTGCAAACTCTTTTTAGATTCCCCGCAAATCGAGAAACGAGTGAGAGAAGATAGAGAATTCGTATGTATAAAAGTATATATGACGTTTTCATCGTGATTCACCTATTTCTTTTTCTTTTTCCTCCATCTTCAAAGCGTCGTTAATTGCAACAGTAGTTCTTAGCGGTTTCGGAAGACGACGATCGTAAGCATTTTATATATAAAGATGACGTAATAATAACAGTGCGTGTAAATATTTGACTGGTTACGCAGCATTCCAATCGCGCGAGGAGAACATTGCCGCGCACCTTGACCTCAACCCTTTCTCAGATCGACGTATGCGATCACGAATAAATCGTTAGTCATACTTTTCTCCTTTTTGTTGATTTAATGAAGATGTGCCGTAAGAACGAGTAAATGCACGTTCCCCGCGAATTTGCATAATTTCTGCGCGATGTTATTTAGTAATTCTAACGCATCACGGTGAACTGCTTCTCGCGGGCGCGAATTTTCATCGTGGTTAGGCGTCGTTTCGCACCTATTAAATTAGAGGAGGCTCTCCGCCGCCGAGGCTCCAACCGAGGTAATCTCGAATCGCTCTAAATAGCGCGCGGCAAAATGACACGATAATTATCTCACGGACGGAAATAAGACGTATTAGATGTATGTAAATAGGGTTGTCGGTGGCACCGCTATCGGTGGAATTTTGCCGTCGTCATTCTTCTAAATTGGGCGACGCGCACGAAGCGTGCGGAGCGAGTACCTATATGCACTCCGGAAGAGAGAATTTATTTTATTTTATAAGCGCTCTATCATTTTACGACGGCTTATAAATACGTTACGTCGCGCGTAAAATAAATTTTTCCTTAAACCGAACGTTCGATCATGTAACATTATACAGCCCGTACATTCTGCGGAATTGTTAACTCGGTGCGATTGTTTGCGCATCGAGTACGCGTAGCCTTAGATGATTTCAGATTGGACGTCCCGAGTGTGGTGGATTATGGCACTCGCGGGAGTATCTTAACGTCTTCTCGAATCTCGGCGAGGTGTAGTGGGAGGACCGAGCGGAAAGAGCATTGAGGAACATGAAGCGCGAATGACCGCGGGTAAGTAATCGCAAATATTTGCCGACACGCTCGCGCCGCGGGATCGAATGCGGAAATTGCCGGTCGCATACGTAGACCCCGGATTTATGTGGCAAATAATTGCCAAATATAATGAGCCGGCGTGACATAAACATGTCTCGCCCGTATAGTGCAATAATTATCGGCAGATGTCGATAACGTCGCGATGCGAGGCGTACGGACTCCGTGGACCGCGTCCCATAATTCTCGAAGAAAATAGTAAAAGCGGCCTGCGAACCGGACGCGCCTATGGTTATTACCACGATAATTTTCCGGACGAGCAAATTCATGGGCTCCTGCCTCAGCTAATCCCATAGCTTATCGGCTTACCCCGACGTATTCTTCGAATATTCATAATTAATGTGCTCGGGCACAGATCTGGAAATCTGGTTGCGTTTCATATGGAATTCGCTGTCGTTGACGCGGCAGCTTTTAAGGTACACGCGAGAGCCACTATCCTGCTACTCCTCTTAAACACAGCCTATCTCTCGGCATGCCGGTTACGCCCAGTAGAAGCGCAGAATTTCATGCAAATACACAGCGGTGCGTTGCGTGTATATAGGGGTTTTTCAAGTAATTACAATAATAATGGCGGTCATAACAGCGTGTCTTTCCGCGACGAACGAACGAGACTGTGGACGGAGTCGCCGCGCGTGGGAGCAGAAGTCCTTTCTTCGCCCTCGATGTGCCTGTGCACACATCGGAAAACTCTCCGAGCTGGTGTTCATTCGCCGGCACAAGGCGTTCGTCGCCTGTTTGCCCTGCCGTTTACACGGAATCCCTGAAACACAGCCGAGTTTGCTTTGGGCGCGGCGCGACGCGACGCGGCAGCGCGAACCGTACGAGCCGGAAAAGCGGAGTTCTTTAACAAGTCGGGGTGTCCCCACGTCACTTAGCGGGGGAATCGACGTTGGGCAAACACACCAACGTGCCATGGGAAAGTCTTTCGGATTTTCGGCCGTACAGTGCAAGTGTTGAGCTCCGGCGAACGCCTTCCTTCCTTCCTTCCTTCCTTCCTTCCTTATCCTTTCTGATTACAGACGCGGGGAAAGAGGGGAGTTTGATAAAACGTGCCTACTCGGCAAGACCTTTACGAGACACGTTGTAATTACGTTCGTTTTCGAATGCTACCTCCACGGTAAATGATTCGGAAAGTCCCACGAAGGGTGACTTCGGCGCGCAGATTTCCACGTAGCGACGAGGTGAAAGAACTATAATGACAGGGCACCGCGAGGGTAGGAGGCGCGTTTGAAGAAACGGTGATTCTATTCTCTGCCAAGAGACATGCGCATCTATGCCCGCTTGGGCTTTACCGAAGTAACACGCTCGATGGCCTTAGCGAGTCACGATAGTGATTTCTTATACGAGGTTTCCAGATCGACCGACACGACGTCCCGACTAGGAAACCAGTACAAGGAAGTGCAGGACGATCGCTGAACGATTCTTAACTTCTAGGAAGCGCTCACGAGTGTGTGCGAAGCCTCGAGAAGAACGTGTCGCGACTTTTATTAACTTTTCTAAAACGTGAATCGCTGCCCGTATAACGGAACATTAAATTACCTTCCAAGACATTATTTTGTATCATTCTCTTTCTCGATTTCTCTTTAAGATACATCAAATTTATTTTATTACGATAAACGATAAACGAGATTTTTGTAGCAGCATTATCTTTCAAAGCAGAACGAGGAAAAAAAAAAATTGAAAAATAAAAAAAACGAATAACGTAGGCAAAGCTCGAGAGAGCGCGCGCACGCCATTTCCTGCCATTGTAATAAAATCGAGAATAATTAAGAATGAGCTTCGCGAGAGGTGAATCGTGAATCAAGCTCTTGATTATAGATACAATCATGCATGCAGCCTCAGGTGTCGAAGGATCGATGAAGGTAAAAGAGCGTGACGACCGTGCTCGGCTCGCGCTCAAGGCATACAACGGAACATCGTTGTGACCTATGCCCAGGTGTATGGGGATCACCTTCGCTTCTCCGTATAAATAAATAGTGCACCGGAGAGGCTGCCAGTGCACCCGACTGCACGCCAGTAAAGATCACCTTCTTCGTCCGGCGGACAAGGCGTGCGGGAAATAATATAACGATGCCGAGCCGGATGCGAGGCCGCGGCGGACCACGGGGAGAGAAGCTAGTTGCCAGTGGAGTTGTTTTACGTGGTGTAGACACGAGATATGATCTTCAACGACTTCTGGCCGCTGGCCCCTTGCGGGCCCATAGCTCCGGGGCGAGCTCACGGAACGACAAATCCTGTCGACGAGACTCGTACGTTGTCAGCCTCGGGACGATAATCGCCGGCGGGGACACCCACGAAACGGCACGTCGTTAAGCTCACCGTACGAAGTAGCGCGGGCGCTTCGTCGTGACGGACCGCTTTATCCCGATTAGTCCTTGTCCCACTGATGCTACCGTACCGGCTTGACTACTCAATATGCTAATAACGAGGGAGATTGAATCCGCATCTCGTAAAAATGATGAAAATGCATGATATTTATCGTAGTCGTAGATATTAATCGATGCCGTATCCCGGATGATTTAACCATCATTGTGGGATTCATATCCTTATGACGATTGTCGATATCTCAGAAGACCGGACGATCTAATGCCGCAACCTCGGGTAATCGCTAGGTACGTCCTCTCAATGATCCTCAATTATAACGAGGGCTCGCTGCTGTGATATGTACCTACGGTTACTGAGTGCGTACCTGCAATTGAAAGCGAACTAGTTACGGTGATAGTCGCGGCAACGTTCGGAATCAGCGCGATGCAGTTCGGCGTCCCGGAGTCGTGCCTCGCCGTTCGCCCTCCACGAGAAACCCGGAAGAACCTCTCTCGTGAACCTCTCTACCTCGAGATTCCTACGAGCTATGGAAACCCCATCGAGCGCCAGCCGGCATCACGCGCCCCGCGACCGTCAGCTGGACGTCTCGGCCGGGGAAGGACTAGAAAATGTAGCGAAACGAAGAGAAGTGGAACAAAACGAATGCGACAGAAAGAATCAGCGAACAAGTCGGCGTGGCGTAGCGCGGCAGAGGACAAGGAAACGAAGGGAAGAGCAAACGAGAGAAGAAGGTGAGCTGCTATTCTTCATACATTCGAGATAGAACGATCGAGGAGGAGCCGCAGTCTGTTACTATCTTATTACAAGGCTCCGTAAATGGTCTTCATCAAGGTAAGATCGTGTTCCACTAGGCCGGCATTTCCTCCCGTTGCTCCCTCTTCTTTCCCCTCTAGCCCTTCTCTTTCCTTGCCCTCTTTTTTCTTTCTTTTTTTTTCTCTCTCTCTCTCTCTCTTGTTTCCTTTTTTCCTTTTTGCTCTTCCCTCGTTGTCCGCCGCACCGGTGAAGGAGTCGGCGAAACCGTGAAGGCTCCACTCGCCAATAAGAGGCAGAATGAGAAGGTGAGATTCTTCGATGTTATTAATCTCGGAATGGCCGTCACGCGCAGCGACGCGGTCGTGGCTTCGTCGCGTACCAGAATAGATAGATCGAGGGTACCGACGCCACGAGTCCCAGAGTTCGTTCTTCACGGTCGGGCGACTTTCGCCTATATACTGCGCGCGGACGATTAACGATTGCGCTCGTTAAGCGACAGTTCCTCTTTCCACGGGAACGAGCAGCCGCTTAAGAAAGTTAAAAGGGGGTTGTCGCGAAGGCCGGCGGAATCATCCCCTTCGTCGAAGACAAATGACACCAATACGTTTCGAGCGTGGGAGCGTCTTTGCTGACTTGCGAGGATATGCAATCGGAGAAGATAATTATCCAAACTCGTAAAATCTTAATTTTTTTTAAGAATCTAGAATCGCATTTTTCTTAAAAAAAAAAAAAAAAAATTTCTATCTTAAAAAATCGGTGTAACACGTAAATTAGCTATTAATTGTTACCGCTTAAAACGCTGATTAGTTCTCTCTCGCTTGGCTTGACTTTACGCCAAGCGAGAGTCAATGTCGGCTGTCTAGTCGACGATTTTGAGGTTTGATTTAATTTTAATATTTAATTAACATATCCAGGCAAAGACGGTCTTCGCGATTTTCGAGATCGAGAACGACCTGGAAAAAGTACCGTCTTTGTCTCGACATACTAATTAAATATTACAATTAAATCGAACGAGAGTAACGAATAGATAACCGCGGGGGGAGGGGAACAGGGGGGGACAGGGTGAGAGCAAGCGCGAGCCTACGTGCCGCACGCTAGGTATATTCCCCCACTACTCTCACTCTCGCTTTGTCCTTCTCCAGCGGTCGCGTGAAGCACACGTACGTACTAAAAAACAGCCACGTGTCCGTGCCGAAATTAATACGTATTTGCGTTCGACGAAAATCACTCGGCACGAGAACTATCTTCTCCTCCCCATTCTCCGTGTGAGGAGAGCGCGTACGATTACGTCTCCTTTCCATAAAGTAAGTTACATCCATACGCGAAGTAATCTTTTTATTTCGGAAGTGTTGCGTAGACTCGCGCAGTTTTAATTAATTATCCGGGCTTTTTGTTTGCAGATAACCAGTGCGAGGACAAAGTTCAGACGATCTGAGAGGAAGCTGGCCACCCTGACGGGAGGTCCGATGTTCTGAGAGGAGGAGGAGGCCTCGGAAAAGCATCGTACATTAACGGAGCAACTCCAGAGGTAAGAAAAATTTTATTTTTAATTATTAGATATACCATTCAGAATTAAATTATATATATTTTTTTTGTTACAGATCGACGCAGGTGCATCCACCGGTCAGCAATGAGTATCGTCGTCGCCGATATTAAAATTACACGAACCGCAGTCGGTTCGTCGGTCGTATCGGGAGTGCCGCTAGTTTTCGGACGTTTTCTTACGATTATTTTATTACGGGAGTGCCGAAAAATATCGTGCGGAAATGTTTAATAATTTTCGCGATTATAAAATCACGGTCGGAGTGTTCGCGAGTGACTTGTGCGCGGAAGGATGACTCGACACACAAACTGAGAGGAGGAGCAGGCCCGGGACGGGCATCATACATCGGCGGAGCAACTTTTAAGTAAGTATAAATTAAAAATAAAAATCTTTTTTTTTATTAATATCATTAATTAATTGATATGCCTATATTAATATTTTCTTTTTTATGTTACAGTCACCAGCAGATAATTTCAACTCCGCTGAAACTCATGCAGATTGGTAAGTCGCATGATTTTTTTTTTCATAATTTGTAATCGGGGTTTCTTAAAATATAGCGCGCGCATAGCGTATATATATAAATAATATAAAATAATATTTTAAAAAATAATATAATAAAAAAATTTAATAAAAGAAATAAATATATATATTTACTAATCACATCTCTTTATTAAACGATAAATAATATTCTTCCGTCTATGTTTACCTATCTGAAACTTGACGAAACGCGCTTAATGATTTTCTCATTTTCGGTCTATAAACGGTAAGTCGTTAGAAAAGAAAATAGAACGTGACCGAGCGTTACATCATTTTCGATTAGTTCACTCCCCGGGATATCAATCTCGGTTGCCTTGCAAGGGATAATCGTGCGAATATTCTGATAACAATCGTAGGAAATTGTAGGTAGGCGAGGACCACGAGTGTTTAGGAGTGACAGCGCTTTGCGTGGATTTCCCGTGCGTCACGCTCTACTTTTTCAGCGGTTCAATCTGTAACTTTTTTTTTTTTTTCTATCTTTCTTTCCCATTTTTCTCATCTCCTATTTCGCCGGGATATTCGCGCGTCGAACAATCAAACAATCGCACTGAATTAACATGATTGTGTCACGTGCCGAATTAACTAATTAATTACAAGCTGCGCGACGATAACGAAGAAACAGCGAACAACGTAATATCTAAGCGGCCGGATAATTTACCGTTACCGTACAAGAAACCGATTACCAATGGAGATTAATTCTCGATATCGGGCAGACGTTAACCCACCTCCGGCGAGCGCAGCCGTGAGAGAGTAATCGCGCGCGATACGAGTAGACACACTAGCGGCAACCTGCTCTAGCGGGCCGCCACCGACACGACGAACTACAAGGTATATCGGCCCATATCTCACGGTTATGTAGCATTCGTTAGCATGTTCGGTAGCGGAATACCTGCTAGTATATCCGCGCTGTCGTCTCGCCCATAATTTATCGCTACTAGGTCGACGCGGATGTTACGAATTATTTGGCGGATAAGTCATCGGCGAGTTGCGTGCACTCGTATTCGCGACCTGTTCCTGTCTCCGTTTGCATGCTGATTCACGAAGAGAAAGGACAGCCCGCGCAGAAGAAGGAACGAAGAGGCGCGCGAAGAAGAAAGACGTAGACAGGTCACCGACCAGTTGCCGGTGACAATTCCCGACAGCCGACCGATGCGCGGGACGACAGGTACCTTGTACATTATTAGCGAAACTAGGCCAACGTTTGCTAGCGCGTTTGCTAAAAAGATGAGGCCTGCTGCGACTACCTTAATTTAATTTAATTTAATTTTTTTTTTTTTTTTTTATTACAAAATACAAAAATTATACGTGAAGCGAGTCTTAAGGTGGCGTAAGGAACGATACGTGCGCGCGTTAAAATTCCCTTCGATCTCATACGTCACAGTGCATTATACATCTTGAAAATTTTACGCATGACCGTCATCATGTCATCCGAAGTATTCAACCGCGAAGCTAATACGCTAGAAGGAAGCCACTAGATTATTAACGCACGTGCAACATTACGAGGTTGCAGGTGTAGTCCATACGTGATGAGCGTCTGCTTAAAGATTCAGATAGTAAAACACGACAATATCGCCCGAGACTTTTCGCGCAAATTTGACGCAAATTTTTCTTTTAAACATTTTCAAAGTAATTTCAACGCGTAAAGGTAGAAAAGCTAGAAAATCGAGTTCCGGAGAAACGGAAAGTGCGAAGGCAGGCGGCAAACAGAGTTTATGCGAGGCGGCCAATGTAAAAGTATCCAAGTGCGATGTAACGCGCACGAAAGTGGCGCGAAAGAGGCGCGCCGCCGCCGCGCCGGCCGAGGATGAAATATCCGCGCTGACATATTGACACTGGGGAGTCGTAATTCGCGCCTCTCGGGCAAACAGAGGGCTGCGTTCAGGCGCCGAGGTGGAGCTGGTCGTCGATGCTCAACGGTGTGCACGTTTCTGAAAAAGATCTCTCTCGCTCAAGGGCGGTAGAATCCGTTTCGCTTCGCGGAGCTTGTACGTGCGAGGAGCCGGAGTCGACCAAGCTGTTTGTTCTTCGTCGATTAATACTCGGACGCGAACAAAGCGGGAAAGAAGGATCCGGGAAAAGACGTGCGAGGTATCGCGGTAGGTTTCTGATTGTTCAGGATTGTCGAAGGCATGCAATTATGCGAAAACCCTGTTATCGAATAATTGACTATTTTAATCAATTTAACGCCGTGAGAAAAAGTGACAAACGTTAATCCCCGTTAACAAGAAACGGAAGACTCGAGGCAGAAGTAGCGATTTCCGAAGACCGAGAGAAGGAGTTAAACGTTTCGAGGTTCGCGAGACTCTTCCGCGCGTAGTTACGGGTCGTAAGGGTCGCCGCGTATCAAAATGTACAAAATTGTTGCACTTTCCGCGCCGCGGTGAGTTCAATCTTACAGGCTGCGCGCGGTGGATATTACAAGCCGCGCCTCCGTCGAGCGATCGTCCATCCAACCAGCCACCAACCCCTCTGGTCCCCCCCTTCCCGCTCTCGCGCCCTTGCTGCCACATTAAAATAATTTAATTTAATACCCAGCAATTCCGCTTATTGCCATTGCAACATCAATTTTAATAATAGCCCTCTCAGCGAGCGAGAGCCTCCCCGACACCCTCTCGGAACTCGCCCGCTCACTTCGGCGACGGCGGCATCGGCGTTTCTGCGCCTCCGAAGGAACCAGAGCGCCCAGCACACATTCGATATTACGACCTCGCCCGGTAATGACGTTTTTTCTCCGATATTACCGAGGGATTTTTTTTCAGGGCGCCAATCTATTTGTGCTACCCGGCGCGCGCGGAATAGGATCGGCGGCGGGAGATTACAGCCGTCGTTACAGATTACACAAGGCCCCGATGACTCCGTTGTCTGGAAGCGTTTACCTCCTTCTCGGTAATCTATATACGTTAAACGAGACCAATAACGACTCCTTCCGATCGTGTTCGTAAATTCTTCCTCGTACTCGCCCCATATTACACTCTTATATAAAGCATTCTTAATCTCGGTAACTGAAACTACAGACGGCGCGAATTTAAGCGCAGGACAAAGCCGACGGACTCTAGGTGCACGCAGCCGAGTATAAGCGCCTTAAAATATTATATACATATTATGCGCGAGTAATACACACCGCCTCGATATCTGTTTATGTTACGTCCGCTTCTTGATGGACAGAATGAATTTTCGCGTATGATAGTCTTGATTAAAATTTTAATAAGGACGTGGGGATATGTATGTTTCCACTGATTATGCTAAGTTCCCATAAGACGCTGGTGGCGAAAGGGTTGAGGAAGATCGCTTCTCGCGCATATATCCGCGCTCGAGGAGGATTCTTCCGTGGCGGAGCGAGAGCGGGCTCCGAAGTACGTCCGAGGAGTACTCCCGGAGGTTGGCGACTGCACGGCTCGAGAAGAGCACTCGGCGTGCCTACATAAATTCACGGGCGCGTCGAGACGTGTTAGCGTTATTACGTGTGTCGAGAGGAATACCGATCTGTCGGCCGGCAGTTTTCTCCGTCCTTGCGCCCACCGGGCTGTTGCCGTGGCAGCCAGCAGCATCCGACACCCGCTAGCGAAACTCTCCCGGTCGTCGTCGCGCCGCACCGCGCCGTCGGACAGGTGGTAGCGGGATCGCGTTACAGAAATTGCCAATTACCTATAACATGCAATTCCTGCCTGCCCCCGTCGCGCCCTTCGTCCTGTTATTCGTATTAATCCGCCGCTGCGCTCGCCCGCGTTAAAACCAGGCCGCGTAATCGCGCGAGAACCCGTCGTCGAAATTGGAAGCGTGCCTTTTTCCCCGCGGACGTAAAAGAGCTTTCCCAGAAAGCAAAACGCTTCCTCCGATTGAAAGATCGCTACCACCCAGCTCTGCCGCGAATGCGCGAAAGTCGGTATCGGTTCTTCTCGTCGGCGACAGATCCCTCAGAGTTTGTTGTACCGAGGAAGAAAACGACTGTTGAGAAAATGTTATAGTACCCGATACTTTTTACCGCGATGATAACGCGAGTTTAGTAACGTCGCTTTTTATCCGCCCGAAGAAAAGAAAATTAAAACGTCTAGCGTGAGAGCAACAAGGAAGCTGCAAATGAGTGATCACGACAGGCGCGGCGCCATTCGCGCTCACTCACCCGCAGCTTTTCCTTGTCGCTCTTATACATTTTACATATTTTAATTTACACATTATTTTTTTTTTTCTTTTTTCTTTCGTCTATTAAACTTTTCTACGGCAGAATATTAACGTAACAACAAAGAAACATTGCATAGTTAAATTAACTCGCGCAGGAAACCCACTTATCTCTTTTTTTTTTTTTTTTTTTTTTTATGAAACTTGTAATAAAAATTAAGTTGGTACATTTTTTATAAGTATTCCTTTCGTCTAATCTCAGGAAATAAATTTCGAGGATATTCCTTCGTGTCGGGCAATTTTAAATCGACTGCACTGTTCGAGCATTAAAAATTACGAACACCATCAAACGATACAGATAGCAGATATTATCGATTCCCATCAGCGTCCGCGAGTTTTATACGGTAGAACGATCTCATCCGTCACCCTCGTCCTTCAATCCTTCTTCGACGAGACGACGAGGTCGTCCCTGAAATCTGCTCGACTTCGGCAGTTATTCGAGAGAATAATTCATGACGTTGCGATCTTACGCGAGAATAGTTTATCGTCCGCACGAATGGAAGTCCAATCGGAAATCGATTCGCGTACCAATGACACGAACCCGATAACGGAGATAACAGAGAGGAAAGAAAGGAAAAAACCACGGAATAAATGATCTCGATCCTTTCGTATTAAGTATACTTAAAGGCAGAACGGAAAGAAAAATGGCTAAGCTTCGCAATCGCCCCGACAATTTGTCGAGCTACTTTCTCAAGTTCGTCTGATAACGCGTGAGACGTTACCAAACGTCACGATTACGCAAATGTATGAAGGAGCAAAAAGTTGAAGTTAATTAGACTGCCCGTCTGACATTGATCAAAACATAAATCGTCGACAGAAATCTCTTATTGACTTGAAGATCACGATCAAGAAATTCCGCTTTATTCCTCTGCTTCGCATTTCTTTCAACCTTTCAGTACATCATTACGAGATTATGACGAGATGGAGCGATTGATTCGATACAAGCGATATAAATAAAGAGAAATGATATTTGTCGCTGATCGCTATCGCTAAATAAAGAAAAGAAAAATTAATGAATTGCGCGAGTCAATAAAATATCCAACTAGTGTTTAAAAAATTAAAAAAAAAAAAAAGAAAAGAAAATTTAATTTTATGATGCACTTTAGCGAGATATAAATTTGAGTTTCAAAATAATTCGCGCGGCTTGCATTGTACTTTGTACATTTATTTCGGTGACTACGCTGCGTCCTTTTTTCTCGAAATCCTTTCCTTTCCATTTTTCGTATGTTTGCGTAAAAATGCTCCTGGCGAGGGTGCTGCCGAGAATATCAGGCTACGTATTCAAATATTTATGGTCGAGATATTACGAGAGTTGACGGTCTCGCGGGAGCTACCATGCGGTTGGACCTCACCCTCGCCGCATCTCGCCCGCAGACTCGAGATAACTATCTATTGAAGCAATCAAGCGGAGGAAGCGAGTTTTAATAGCCGGACCAAATTAGTCGCGACGCTACCTGCGGAACGATCGTCAATTTGTCGGCCTAACGAAGGAACGAAAGCACGGAATCGCCGCACTCGTTAGGCAATCTCGTCTCACGAGCGGTCGCGAGACCGCGCGCGTGATTAGAAGGGCAGGAAATGAACAGCGAGCCGGGCTGGAGCTGGACTTTTGATTCGCGGCCAATAAACTGTCGAGGCGAGCGCGAGAGGAACGCGACCGCAGCCTTCGGCGAACGTTCGTTTCGCTACCGTAGCTCGGCTTTACGTGGAATTTCAATTTCCGAGCTCGCGCGCGTTGTTTCCTAAATACGTCGTAATTGTGAGAGGATTAAAAATTATCCCTGCGCTTTTATCAAGAGAAATCTCGTTGCGCGTCAACCTAAGATGCCGCAATTAAATTTTACTACGCCCTTAATGGGACGTATATAAGGTACGGATTATTGTTTTATCTCTTAAGCGTTGCGATCTAACGCCGGCATCTTCAACGTCACCTCCGCTGCTGCCGCCGCTGTTCGTTCACCCGACCTTGGCAAGGTCACGCAGTCACGATAAAAAGGAGCGAGGTAGAAGCGCGGAAGGTAAGCGGGGGGGTTGACTGGACACAGGGGAGGACGGGAGAGTGCGAGGGGAGGGTCTAATCAACGGCCGGCGTCATGCTCCAGAGAACATTGCGGGAAGAGAAGGCAGAAAAAGTGGCGAAACTGCCGGAGGGAGACAGAAGCGATGGCGAGAAGTAGAAAGAGAAGATCGCGCGAGAAGCGGAGGCAGTGCAGGGGCGCAGGAGAAATACCGACCGACCCCCAACTCGAACGCGGGAGTTTGAAAGACGTCTCGAGACTCTCCCAGAAGAGTCAGAAAATCACAAAAGCCTGCAATATTGCCGGCGAGAGACAGTACGAAAGAGATTTCGCTTACTATTTAAAATGCAAACGCGTTCAATCTGCTATACGACAGAGCTCTGCGACTGCAAAATCTTTTCGGATTCGAGTACGTTGACATTAGCTGCTTAATTGTAATTTTTATTTCTCCTCCATATCACTCGCGGTTGAGATTCTTTACAATTGAAAAAAAAAAAAAAAAAATGCAGACGAAATTTGAACACAACTGCTGTGACAGCAAAGTATTTACAAAAAAAAGGAAAAAAAATACGTATATGCTGAAAAAAGCTAGCGTTAGTAAGTTAAAAAAAAAAAAAATTAAGTTAGGTCATCAAATTGACAATGACGCGATATAAATCTCACATCCGTTTGACGTGGCTTCCATCATCGCTCAGCACGAACGTATGTCGACGAGGCGGCGAGTTAAAAATAACGTCTCGTCGGATATTTATAGCGACAAAGCAGGGGAAGCGGAGAAGAAGAGGGAAGGTAAAAGAGAGAAAGAGAGAGAGAGAGAGAGAAAGACAGAGAGAGAGAAAAAGAGAGAGAGAGAGAGAGTGAGAAAGAGAGAAGAGGGCGAGGGTTAACGGGATAAGAAAAGAAAAGAGAGGTGCGTCTCGCGCTGATCAGCGGCGATAGCCTTCGCGCGAAGGAAGCTCAAAGGCGAAGAAGACTCGGACTCGCGGAGACGCAGGACACACACGGGTAGCGCGGAAGGTGGCTTAAAGAGAAGGACAGAGACGGTTGTAACTATGTAACTTGTCTGTTCGTGAATTGACCGGCGGGAGCCAATGAGGAGAGAAACAGCCTCTGCGGCACAGGGTAGCTCAAGTGGAGCGACAACGCACGGTGCGTTAGGCAAACCCGAAGCCAAAGAGAGAAAGAGGGAGAGAGAGAGAGAGAGAGAGACGAGGAAAATGCAGCGGCGGCGGGTGCATTGCGCCCGAAGCAAGATGGCCTTGACGTGGGCCGACCGGCGAGGGCAAGGACGACCGCCCGAGGGATATCCTCTCTTTTTAGCCTCTTCATCTTGACTATACGACGGCAGTCGCATCGACCACAACGACTGACGGCTCTTCTTCTCGGTCCGTAACCGCACCCATCCATTACAACATTGTGACAACGACGTCGACAGCAACGATATCCTTCGACAATATTTGCCGGAATTCACAAGCCCCCGGAAACTCTACTCTCCGTCAGCTCCGAGAGAGCATCGCGAAATTATATTATAATAAGATTACGCAATATAATGAAAAATAAAATAGTCGGGGTGCATCAGCATGGTCCTGCGGGATTAATATTAAAAAGGCAGCGCACGAGATTTCGCGGACGTCCGAAACGTTTTACGTCGGCTGCGAGATGAAATTCGGGACGTGCGCCCCGTCGAGCGGCGCGCACGGTGAAATATAAGTTCACCCAGCGGGAAACGGATCCCGCGAAAGAGGAACGGGCGAGGGGTCGGTCACGACAGGTGTCTGTCTCGTTGCCGTGCGTCCGGTGGGATTTATTTCTCTGATAGGTATAATTTATTCGTACGCGCCATGCCGTTGCGTACACACAAGCGGAACGATACGCGCCGCGTCGTTAGCGGAGAAAGGAACGAGAACGGCCGCCGTAAATCACAATAAAACGTATCGTTTATTAACGATCTCATTTGCCACCGCGGCGAAACGTTTCGCCCGAAAACCGCGTCTCGCATGCATTTTACATAGCAATCGCGCCGCTATTTATATCCCGAGCCCCGCCGTCCGTACGACTCGGCCGCGAAATCGCCGGCGAATGCACGATAAATTATCCATTATGCGGAGAATACGCGGGAGATATCGATTGGCATGCCGTCCACTGCCAACTCCCGACCACAATACAACCCCCGATGCCCTATGGCTACTGACATAGGGTACCGACAACAATGGTGGACGTCAAAACGCCGGGTCGTCGACACTAATACGGCAATTGTTGCCCGTAGCCGTCGACCCGGCTAATTAATTGGACGGCGATATGAAGTTACGTTGCTGCTCGCGCGCAATAATGAAACTCGGCTAATTCGGCTTGTTATAAAGACAAACTGTCAGTAGGAGGAATCAACGTTGGTGAAACGTCCTTACTTACGCGGCGATTTTTGTATTATACAACACATACGTACATCACCGGCAACGTTAAAAATTCGACTAAAGAACGAGACGAGATATAAGATAGCTATCGATGATATTATATTATAATATCATAATTTTATTAAACAAAGCTTCTGCCAATTTGACTCGGGAGTGCGGTACGCAAAAACCACGTATGTAGGTGCACTACTCGCGCGCTCGGCCGCACAACTTTGCGCGTGTATTTTATTCCTACATAGGTCAACGCGTAACAAAATAAATTGTATAATGCAAGGCGGCGTACGTGTACTACACGCGCAAACCGCAGGGATGTGTCGCGGTGGTTTAAAGATAATGAAGGCGGGACCTGGCATTCCTCAACGGACAACCGCAGACAATGTCGACACGGTTGCATAAACTCGATGGTCCATTACCGACAGTGTTTACGATTTTTCGATTACTGACTGGCTGATGGGAGATCATCGTTACGCCGAAGACAAGGTCTCCGAAAAGATTCTTCGATACGCGGGTATGCGGCTGAGAAGCGAATTTTTTTGACCTCTCAAAAATATAAAAAAAAAAAAAAATAGTTTTAAATATATTAGAATATTTTCAATAATGCGATATGACAGAAAACGGTGCGTACAATGAAAGAAGTGAGGGTGGAGTAATAAAGGGCGGGATACCACAACGTTGGCCCGTCGTACTTGGTGCGAACTCGACGAGAGCAAAGTCGTCGAGAACACGACGGACCCGGAGGTCTCGCGATCCGCTTTGATCTCGAAAATTAGCTTACAGCTTATTGCATTTTTTACAACGCCTTTCATCTCCGAGATTTCACGCGCACCAGCTAAAATCTCTTATCAATATGCAGAGAGAGAGAAAGAGAGAGAGAAGCAGAGAAAGCCAGAGAAAAAAAAACGTAGAGAGGACGATACGGACGTGCAAAGGAACCGAAGACACGAGCGATAAAAGGATCACTACGAAAAGAACGGATGAACGAATGGAGATGAAAAAGTTGTTCTGGATTGGCTGCGAGCGTCCGGTTTACATCGAACGTTTTACAACTTTTTTCGGCTTGTACGTTATTAATTATAACGCGTGCGTGCATGTATTCAACTTTTGCAGTAATTAAAACCTGATTTAATTAATGTGCGACCATAATCGTCATGGTGTTAATAAGATATCAGCCGCGGTGTAACGTGACCGTCGGCTATAATGGCTATAATGGCTAATGAAGGCGGGACGATAAAAATTAGTCTAAAAAATTGATTGAAAATTTAAATACACTCAACTGTTAAGGTTTATCGGAGTTTTAACACATCGTGGAACGTTTCTGCACGCGATATGCAAATGTTAATGATAAAAAGGTGTGCGATATCAATTTTACAACATTGAACATAATTCCCTGAAGAGCCGTGACATCATCGTAGTGATGGTATATCGCGGGAAATTGCAGATTTTCAAGAATTAACCATTGAAATCCGAATGTATTTCATGAAAATGATCGGCTAATTATAAGTGTGCAGTAATGGTAAGATAATAGCAAGATAAGGTTCCTAAAGGTGTAAAGATTACGTTAATATTCGATCGCTGGGGATTCGCGGTGTAACATAAATCGCCAATGGCTGTATATTCGAACGAGGCAATAGTGGACTATCCCCTTAATTGCATTAGCTTGCCGACGCGCGCGTTCCGGGAAGGACAAAGAAATTTAATGGAATCTAATGGCGCAAAAGGTTAAGCCCGTGCGCGGTGCCGATGCCGATTCCGTTGCGAGGACTGTCCGCGGGTCCTGTGAATGGAGACTTAAATACGTATCCCGTTATAACAACGCGCGAGTCGCAACTCGCGTATATTTTCCGTGATAAATTCCTTTCCTTAACGACACGATGAAAATTCCTGTTGTCGCAAATCTACGGCGAGCGCTGCGTCATGCTGAGTTTATAGTCGTATATACGCGTTTCGCTTTATACCCTTCGGCGAAACGTCGGCGACATTTATCAGCATGGTTTTCGTAACGCCGCGCATCGGGCTTGCAAAATCTGCGCACGGTGACGAACGTCGCAGCCGCGAAATTTTATTTCGCGCTCGTGAGCTTTTCGGAAACAACGATAGACAGGGGACCGTCAAGAAGAAATTTCGTTGGCGAAAAATTTTGGACAAATGCGGCTCTAGCGTTAATCGTGCATCAACGATGGTGAATAACGATGAGCTATTGCTATTCGAGGAACGGCGCGATGGATCGCGATTGAAAGTAGGTACCTCTTGATACTTGGCGGCGCGCCACACGCGGTTCCACACCCCAGGGAACTTCCCAAAGTCGTGCTCTTTTTAAGACAACGAGTATCTTCTCGAAATGGTTCACGCCGCGAGAAAAGACACGCCAGGGTAAGAAAGACCACAGTCATGTAGTGTTGCAGTCACGCTTCGACAAATATGCACAATCCTGCGTATCTAGGAAACTAACTGTTTATCGCGACGTTACGTGGAAAGCGGAATTGATTATTCGAGACGTCAAAATACCAAAATGTCTATTACTTTACTCTTTTTTTTTTTTTTTTAATGATTAAATTAAAATTTCTTTACGAAATCTTGATAAAAAGTTCCTAGGAAAATTAAAAAAAAAAAGAGAAAAAAATTAGATTTATCTGTCATTAGAAAAAAAAAAATAAAATCAAGGTGTTCAGAAGCGCCGCACATTCCTGACGGGAGATTTAATGATTCTATTGCTGCCTCTTCAATAAATCCAATTAAATTTAAGGTCCGTGAGAAGGAATATTTATGAGAGTCATAATTATTGTGGGAAATTTAAATTGAGCGAAATAGACAGACTATCTCCTCTATTTTTTCCGCCGATCCTAAATTTCTTTTTTTTTTTTTTTTCTTTCAAACAGAAGCGTTGAATCATTTCAATGAGAAGCAAAAAAGGAGGATTATCATGAACACTGTGAGAGGAGCTTTATCGACTTTATTCGCCACAGATGGCCGCGCATAGAAAGGCAATCTACGGAAAATGCAAATAGGAGATTCGCCAAACTTTCCCCGACTCGATAAATTAACCAGCTGCCAGCCTTATCCTCTTTCCAGACCCGACCCTCGAATGAACTGGCAAAGGCAGTAAAAGATATCTATCGTATTAGCATTAATTAAAGTAATTTCTCTACACTTCTACAGACTTTTGACAAATATATAAAATAGTAACATTTTTTTTACGAAGATAAAAAAAAGAAAATTTTATAAATATACCGTAGGAAAATTTGGGTCGAGAGAAAAATCGAGGTAACTAAGAATTAAGACTCGAGAAGAATCAGCCGGAGTTAGACGATCAATTTCGCCGGATTTAATCGCGCCGTGACTCGACATATCGATTACCGTTGTTACGTGCGACAGAATTCACTGGAATATTTAAACGACACGAATGCGGTGTGTCTGAGTGCTGTTAGATTGCAGCTACGCGGGCGTCTTAAGCGCGAGAGTTTGTCCCGAGCATCTTCCGGGCCCTCTTCTCAAGGCTGTCGCTCGCGCCACGGCTCAGTTCGTATACCGTTAACCGGTGAGTTTTGCCGGCCCGTAGACACGTAACCGTCTAATAACATTAATAACGAGAAATGCCACGTAGGTGGCCGCGGACCGAGGGAGATTTTCATAGATTGGTTCGATCAGAGAAGAGTATCATGTGCCGTCGAAGTGTCATTACGCGTAAGTACGGCATGCATCATGTGATTACGGCCGTGATGTCAGGCAGTAAGGAAACGATACTCCCAAGCGACTTCAATTATCAATAAAATCGCATTATTAAAAATATCAGAGTCAAATAAAATTTAAGATATAGAAACAAGAAGCGTAAATATGAATCATCTCGATGTCATTCGTATAAATTACCGATGATCTAAACGTAAACGTCGAGATTGAGTCATTAAAAGGTTTCCCGTATCTTTTTTTTTTTTTTTTTTTCCCCAAACTTTTTGCACAATTGCACAAATAAAAAAAGACTCGAATTAAGATCTCAAGTAAGGAATTCAACGTGAAGAAAAATCACAGCTACCACTTTATGCTGTCTACGCGAGTGTATCCACTCGGTAGCATCGATTTCGCTTTTACAGTCCGAGATTGAGAAAAACGGGAAGGCGACGCGCTGTTAAAGCAAAGGGCCATCCTCCACGGATGGCCCTTTGCTTTAACGTCGCGTCGCGCGGCTGACATTTTCATGGTGCTTTATAGTAATGTGTCTGGAGTTACGGCCACGACAAGACGACGGACATTCGGAGCATTTATTGCCTCGAGCGCGTATATCTCAAACATACGAGTCTCTAATTCAAGTCGCGTAATTTATTCATTTCGCGAACGCTTACCTCGGAACATTTTCCAACAAAACTAAAAATATTAATAATAATTTGACGAATAAATTAGCTTTTTACATAAGAAGATAAAATGTCGCGTTAGAGAAACCGCGTAAAAAATTATTTTTTGAATTGACAAAGCCAAGCTTCCTAAGATGAAAATTACACGCGACACGGTTGCTTTAACATTCAATCCGAAGACAATTGCCAGTGTCGAGGTTCAAGGACGCTGAAAATCGAAAGGCTCGTCAATCATCATCTCTATTGCCAATTAATGCTGATCTAATCGTTGATTCAGCAAAATCGATTCACGACGCCAATCTGGACACGGTATCTCGCGGAAGCTTACGTCATTATTCGTTCCATTTTGTCATGAATTCCCCAGCGATTCTCCGGCGGAAGAGCTTCGAATGCCAAAACGTTTGTTAGACGAGGTCGTGACCATTACGATAGAGCAAGGTAAGCGTTTCGCTTCCAAAATTTCAATGAGCGTCATCACGATCGTTAATTATCGACGCGGCTCTATTTCGCTCGATTCAAATTAATTAAACGAATAGCGCGTTAAAATTCTGAAATCCTATCTTGGAAACGTTGCGCGTCAGTCCGACTCTTAAAGTTTAGTTGACAAAAAAAAAAAGAAAAAAAAAAGGGAAAAAAAATAGAAATTTATATACATTGTATTTATTGTATACCTATATATGTAGCAGCGCGAGTACTGTTATATCTCCATAGCGGAACGTAATGTACGGCTCTAAATCGGTATGCCGTGGTGTGCGCCACGGATTTAACTGCTTCGAGCGCGACGATGACTTGGAACCGTGATTTCGTGCGAGTCGTATATCTCGACGCGAGGACCGTTAAAGGAAACGCACTCCGACAATGCCCAGCGATTGATCGACGGCCGCTCGAGAGGAATTGCTCAACGCTAATTGGAGCGGAGGAATCAACGGCGACTCGCATTCCTCGGTGTCATCATCCTCGAGAACCGAGAGCTGACGCAAGAGCCGTTAATGGCCGTATCGGTCGGAGTTCGAGCCAGCGAACGGGCTCTCCCCCGCAAGCGGACAAAGAGTTTCGCGGCGGAGGGTATATACGGGACAATCGATTCTCACGAGGACGAGGGGGCGGGAAAGTTAATTTGTGCGACAAGTGACGCGTAATGATGATGACCTAATGAACTATTCCCCGCTAGGGATCGACGAATCGACGACGATTCCGCGGCGCCGCTTAACGTCCAAGACGAGGCGAGCCGAACGTGTTTGCGCACCGGCGATTACTTTGACCCGAGCCGCGACCTCCGACTGATCGCGTCATTTCTCTTCGATGACATTATCTAGACGCATCCCTCGACAAGTTTTTGATTCTAATTAAATTACCTGTCGGTACAAGCAACGGTGAATATTTCATATTCGGGCGGAGATCGTGGTGCCTAAATGTTAGGCATTATCAAGCCGCGATTGAATCGACTCGCGGTCTCTACGGAAATTAACGCGTCTAACAACGGCGCTTGCGAGACGACGGTGCGTGAGAGTAACGCAGCTTTGAGTAAGCGGAGTACGAAAGCGAGTACGGAACGCGATACTCAAATACAAAGGCGCGTTATTACAGCTGATGATGTTAATTTGCCGCGATAAGACTTCCGGGCGATGCGTTTTACCGCGAAGATTTCACGGCAAGGATAAGGATCCGGATGCGTTGCCTCACGTGGCGTGCGTGAGCGACGCGTGACTGACCGAGGAATTAATTCCGCATACAAGGTGGTGCCTCGTGGTCGCCAGCTACGGCAGCTTCAGACGTGCCCCGACCGAAAGGCATTTTTCCTTTGGTACTTACGTAACAACCTCCTACCGTAATAAATCATTACCGCGGAGAGTAATCGTTAATCGAAGACTTCGCGGAGCGCAATGGTGTCGCCGTCACATTTATTGGCAGAAAGATCGTCGTAAGTAATCACAAAGTTTAGGGCTCTCAATCGCGCCAGTTCGTATCAGGCCGCATAATAACAGGAAAACACACCGTGATCACGGTAATTAAAACACGGCACGTTATAATCTTCAGCCCATTAAAGCCCATCAATTACGCGCACCCTTTTCCCAACAAGCAGCATCTTATGCCCGTCCGCGAGGCGCATAATTCAGAAAGATGCCCTCTCGCGATAATGACCGCTGAGCTGGACCAATGAGTCGATAGATTCCTGGAAAGGCGCGCGGTTTAATGGGCCAGTCGAAAATTTCAGCGCGATGAATCTCGATTAGAACTTTTTTGCATCCTCGAGCTCAGTCTTGATCGTCGATTCGCGTCGCCGTAATCCTTTTTGCACGGTCAAAAAATTCCGAACTAAATATCTCATTTCGCGTTACAGCGTCGATGAATATGTAACGCTGCCGGTCGCAGTCACGATAGAACAATATCTTCGATCGGAGATTCAGCAACGGTACCTACTTAATTATCGTAGGAACATAATCGCGGACGTTTAATCAAACGTATGTGTAATATCGCCAGCAGAGGAACCAGTACATCCTGCTAACAGTAACCCTCCGGCGCAATAAAACACGATTAATCCTCGCGTATTCTATTTTACGTTCATTGTATCGAATGGCGTCCCGATAGCGATAAACGAATGATATATCGCGCGGCGGACGAGAGGGACCTTTCCCAAGTCCGAACGAAGGAACGATGCTCCGGATCTAGCTCCGATGCCAAATGAGGGCGCGAACGGCTCAATGCGTGGTAGCGAATTACGTTAATCTAACTTACATTTCGAGCCCGAGGCGTGATAAAGCCACCTGGCGTCCCTCCCGTTCCTCCATTCTCGCGCCTTTCAAGAGAAATCCGATACCGTCTGAGCAATTCGCGAATAAGAAGGAAAGAAGACCGTCGGATCGAAAATCGGCAGAAAATTTAAATCGAACGAAAGATGACTCCATCTAATCGAGTTTTTCCCCCCTCCCCGGCCTCGTCCCCTTGTTCGTCCGCTTCTCGCCTCTATCAGTGCGAACCTTGTGGAGAAGTCGCCTCTCGCCGGGAAGAGTGATTTATTCGTCAATGGGCGACGGTGCAGGTAGGTCGTAAAGTTCACGATGGAAATAGGATTTCAGCGGACAGGTACGGCGTGTACGGTCTTCGCGAAAGGGCCGCGCATCTCCGCGCTTCTGCGGCCTCCGCGTCTTCTCTTCCTCGTTCTCTCTCTCTCTCTCTCTCTCTTCTCTTTCACGGCGCATAGGTCGGGGTGCCGTGTCGTAATAAGAATGACAGGTTTCCACCGGTGGCGTCGGTGTATTTCTACGGTTGACACGTAGAATCCTCGTTAGGCCGGAAAGGATTCGCGAATAAATCACCGGCGGTGTATTAACGGCGACGGTAATTTCGTGGCACGAATTACCGGTCATACATCGGACAGAGGCTACCTACCTACCGACCCCGTGGATTCCCGGAGACTCGCGATGTCGACGATTTAAGGTGCGTGTAAATCATCGGCCGTGGACCGTTTAATGTCGATAACGTCCATTTACTTGCCTCCTTTTGCGGTATTTTTTTTTTTTTTCCGCGGTCTCGGCGCTCTTTATTTTCCATCGGTGTGGGGTGTCGCGTCGACTCGGTTCGCGGTAACGCCGCATGAGAAGGAGCTAGCTCTCGCCGTGGTGGCTTACGTTCCTGCGAAATTGCGCCTACATATCCGCTGCATCTATAAGAGACCACGGAAGTGGACGATAAAGCCATTAATGAGATGTTTCGATAGCGGTGTGCGCCCAAGGATACAAGCCGCGGAGGACTCGCGCGAGGCAATTTCCGCAATACGTAAAGACCTCTCGGCGCCTTGAGGCCGCGGTGCGAAAAGTAACAGCGGAAGAATGCGCCTGGGAATGCGCGGCGGGCTCATTTAAATTCCTATCATTCGTTATCAGGGACTGCGCACGGTGGACTCTTATTTCACCGCGCGTTATCTCCGCGCCGTAATCGCGCGGCGAGCGGCGAAGGGCGAAGAGAGAAAGAGAGAGTAGACCCGCCGGGGGAGGTCGAGGGTGAAGAGATGCGCGGGAGGTTGAGAACGTCGCGAGAAGAGGGGAAAGGAGAGCAACCAGGTTGGCGCCACGGAGGTACAGGGTCGGCCAAGCGTGACGGTAATATGCGAGACACATTGCGCTCGCCAACGGTGCGTCTAATCCGATCGGGATTGCCGTGGAACGTGTAAGGCCGCGCCGCGCGGCAAAGTGTTACGCACGCTGCATCGCCGTGCACCCAAGTTCACGGTTGTTGCGCCAGCGCCGCGCCGCGCCGCATCGCGACCGCGTGACGGTTGCACATGCCCCTGTGCGTGTACGCGCGATACGCTTCGCCGAGATGAATCGAGGGTGGACGGACCCATCTGTCGCGCAGGAGTTTCTAGGGTGCGATGACGAATGCGCCTTTTATGAGATTTTCCGAACTATGACCCGCCACGCGCGTTTCATACCTTTGAAGGGTGATGAATGGAATCGAGCTGAATCACGGGGCGATATATACCGATACGCTCCCCGTTCCATCCTACGTCGTTCTTTAAAATTGCAACTACGGCCGGGTAATGCCGATACCCCGCGATGACTAATTCGATGGCATCACCTTTAATGCAGCAGATCGGGCGATAAGCTAATCAATTTCGATGGAGTCGTGTTTAAAGCGCAATTTATGAAATTTTATCGGATCTGGTTAATCTCCGGTCTACGTTAAATGCGACTCCATTACTCATCGTAGATTCCCAGGCGGTGCCATGCACGTTAACACGATAATTTGCTTATGCGTTTTACGTTCCCGTTGCACGGGAGCTACTCGTTCTCTTTGACTCGACTTCCCGGAAAGTCTACTTTCCTGATTTCCAGGAGCGAAGGTGTTTAAAGAATCAAATCCTCTTGAAATTGCGACCGTTCGTCATTCTGTTCGTTAACGTCTTTTTCTTTCCTCGTTTCATCTTCATTAAAGAATCTCCGGAATGTACATTGTATCAGGGAAGCATTAATAATTAATTACACGCCGCGTATCATTAAGTATACTTGAAAAAAATGGCGGAAAATCCGGAACAAAGATTTCTAACGAAATTATCGTGATTACGCCGGCGAGCCCCGTACGCGATGCCGCCGGCATAATTAAGGCGTTACGTCTGCCGGCAAAACGCACCTCTAATTACTTGTTTATCTACGCCATTAAGGCTCGCTCCCGCCGAGCAGAAGTATCCATTTTAATACGTTACACGAATTCTCGCGATGCCTCGGTGACTGCCGTAACCGCGCAGGATTCCCACGCGAACGCACTCACCGGTAATACGCGTCTGTTACGCATCGTGTGCCGAATGTTAGCGGCGGGATGAGGGCTCGCGGAGTCGCGGTAATAGAGATTCCAGTCGGGCGTATCCAGAGCGCGTTTCTTAACGAAAACGCAAGAGCCTCCAAGATCGCCTGCGAATTTTTTTTTCCGAGCGCGTGCCAACTAGCTGGAACGTGGAAAGCGGTCGCGTTGGCCGGCGCGCGGTCTTGGCAGCCGATAAAAATAGACACCGGGAAGAATGCGAAGATTCTTATATCGTTGGCAAGGTGCAGCGAGCACGTCGATCACGCCGCTCTGCTCGTCCGTCGTTCTTTAAGATCGCCCATCTCAAAGACGGCGCTCGGCAGCGTGTGCTTCCCTCCCTTTATACAGAGTATCTCCGGAACGTTGCATATTTTTCTTTCAGCCACTTTTATAATAAATTCTAAGCGTTTTTTAAACAAAATAGTTGAGATCTCGATAAATCAATATTCGTGTATTTCGAAACTGTACTTCGGAAAAATGCTTCGGAAAGGAAAAGTTATGTCACAGGCGAAATGCACGGAGCGTTTGACTTGCTTCATTCGCCACTTTCTTGAGCGAGTTCCGGCGATCGCTGTACGGCAGTACGGTAAAATAACTAGGCATGAGCCTGCTGTAGAGAGCTAGGGCGTAATTTTCTCATAAACGTCGAAATGAAATAGTTACACTCGGTCGATAATTAATTTGCAATTAATTGGTAATAAAGCGCTGCGGAGTACGTTCGAGAACGGGCGAGGAAATTCTCTTCCATATCCGCGCGGTGCCGGGCGGTGTAGCGATTAAATTTGAAAATTATGTGACTGCGCTTGATATACATGCGCGTAGAATGCCGAAGTGAGTACGGAATAAAAACGGGAGATCGGAACATCGCAAGTATACAACGGGGGCTAACACGCGATCCTCTTATTCGGGGAAAGTCGACTTTGAGGTAGAAAAAAAACGGGGGATTACAGTTAAAACGAGGAGCGGTCACGTCGCAGGACTATATCATCTTTCGTATATCTTGCACCAAGCCGCCCTTTTGATTCAAAGAAGACTTTTTTTTTTTTTTTCCTTCCTCCGACGCGAGGATCGTCTCTCACAGCGGCCGCCTTAAAATCTTCCAGAAACCGCACGTGTTTCTAACTCTCGATTTCGGCGAAGATCACGGGGAGCGTCGTGAGATGCACTATTAATTAAGCACATGTGTTTATTAATCGTGCGCATCACGTCGGCTTCATAGCGTACCTTGTTTAGAACGAGCCTTTCTAATCGCGATCTCGAGTTTTTGCCGGCCACCCGACGAAAGCTGCTAGTCAGACCGGAGCGGGAATGGTCCAGACGGTTTTTTTTTTTTGGCCAAGTCTGAGAGAGCAACTTTGATATGTGTGCGGGAGCGGCGTTTTATATCGCGCTCACACACACGTTCAAAACGTACACGCGATTGTCGGAAATTACAGCTCTTGTATGGTTTATCAGCGTTCGAAACAACCCCGCGTTACTCGGGGATTACCACCTTTATTAAGTCCGTGACGTCGTGGGACCAAATGGAAACGAGATGGGAAATGAGAGCCCCCTCGTCGCGGCGGAGAATCAGTTATCTCCGACCGACCGATGAAATTTCCGCGATGATGATAATAATACAGTCGGCTCCAGTCGAGAGGGGGTCACGGGCTCTCGAGCGCGCGAAGAAAGAGGAATCTAATTTTCTCGCCTAACGAGATTAATTCGTTCGGCGATGCCGGCCCGCGCGACAGCGAGACGCGGGAGATTCGTTTAATTTCGGATGATTGGGTGGCGCGGTCCGCCCGAAGCTATATCTTCCTCGTGATTCCATTTTGAAAGAGTCAACGGCACTTTATAACTGCTCGTTGTAAGGTGGCCGACAGTTTCTCATGATTAAGAATTCGCCCGAGACATGGGAACTGATTGGAATTTATGTTAATTATGTTAATTATGCTAAGCTGTCCGTTACTTAACGTCAGGATTTAAGAAACAGAGATTTTTTTAATTTTTTTTTTTATACTACGAATTAATTTTATATACGCAGATTGCGTGTATTTCTCTATCGTTAGCGTAGATCGTTTGGTCATCGGTGTAAAACATTTCATTTATAATTAAATTGTCAAGTTTATTATATTCTTGTGTACCGAAATTTGAAACACGCGTTCTCGTCTGAGCGGAGTTATAAAGTGAGATCGAAACGGATGCTTTATTGTACAGTGCGCGGGAGTATCATGATCTTGCGGGGCGCATTTCCACGAAAGAGGGTGAATTCTGCGAGATAGTTCTCGCAGGGGATGTAGGAAATCAATAGCGTTGCTAGGGCTGGTCGGAGAGCATGGGACGATGATGCTTTTAAAGCATCCAGGGAACTCCGAGCGGCGCGGAATACCCACAATGCACGCTTGCAAATTATTTCTCTCTAAAATCTCTTTTTCAGCGAATAAATTTCTTTTTTTTTTTTTCACGAAAAGACAAGGACAATAGAGTCGAAGTTTATCGAGTCTTCTCCCGCATTGTAATACGTCCGGCGTCTCTTCGGCGTTTCTCGCAAATGGACCAATAAATATTAATGCCAGCTACACGAAGAGAAAGAAAGAGAAGTGCTTTGCTAATACCAAGTACTTAATTTAGGAAAAAAAAAAGTAATCGAGAGATTTGCATTTAATTTTAAACGGTTAAGTAAAGCGTTATTCTTTTACCGAAAAAAATCCTTACTTGTATATTGTTTTTAAAAGAAAAAAAAAAGGGTTACTTAGAAAACTATTAAAAGTATTAAATTGAATAACCTCTATTAATGTAAAAAGTATATTATTATAAATCTTATTTCATTTATTAATTTTTTTATTTTTATAACGGACAGTTTCCAAGAACTTCTAGTCAATTTTTATTATATATTTCGCGTACTAACTTTGTTAATTAAAAAAAAAAAAAAAAAGAAAAGAAACGTAATCTTTCCTCTATTCTCATCCCTTCGACTGGCTCCATTATTTCAGATATTTCATTTTTCGCGTGTCACCAATCGAAACGCCGCGGTCGCAATATGAAAAACGACTTTAATCTCAAGCCGAGCTACGGATTTCGGGACGATTTGTGTCATATGTGACCAGGTAGATGACAGGAAGCGGAAGCCAGGTCGAATATCCATTTACAATTTTTTTTTTTTTTATGTTATGTCATGATACTTCTATCACGTTATCTCTTTTCCTTCGTCTCCCTCTTTCTTTCCGCGGTTTATCAAGCAATCACAAAAAACGATTTCGAGAGTTTATACAATCACAAGGTTGCGAAACAATTTAATGGCACGTCAGAAAATGTTTGTGTGCGAAATCAAATATAAATTACTTACGATTGGATTCAAGTGAGGGACGGTATAATCCGGGGGTTTCGAATCATAAATCGTGGCGAATGAGTGGCGTTATACTTGTCTCGAACGGAGTATATTCGAAATTAGGTGTACTTACTCGGAGGGCAAATTAATTATCAACGGCTACGCACAAGCTCACCACGTCGAGAGAGCTGGCTAGATTTAATTCAGTCACCCGTCGTTTATCGGATGCAAAACTCATTGGTCGTCTCTGAAATCTTTACCGGACAAAAGTTATAAACCTGCATTCGTTATCAAAGTGCAGTCGAACGCACGTGGAATAAAAAGCGACCAGTCCGGTCGATCGTGCGATACTATGTTTTAATACAATCGGTATTCGCGTGCTTAAAATTTTGCGAGCCTCAAACATTTCATCGTTGCTCAATGCGATCGTTAATTTGCCGTGAGATTAAACGATTCGCTCGTGCATTCGCGACGCAGCCAGCCATCGTAGGCGAAGTTACTACTATATCGCAACGGATTTCCACTTACGTAAATTATGCACAAGAGCTGCGCAAGGACGTTCCGACGATGAGAGAGATCGTATCAGCGTTTCGACCAACGAGTACCAAGGGTAATTGCGAGACGAGTGCCGATCACCTTCGACAATGCAAACCGTTTTTCTTTCTTTCTTTTTTTTCTTTTTTTTTTTTTTTTTTAAATACCTAACTTGGATCTACGCGAGAATCATTCGTGCCGCAGACATGTGGCAGGCTCGCCGGAAAGAAGAAGCATTGAACGACAATTACGAGCGATTACACCTGCTTGTCACGTGCTTCTTCTTGGCCATTATAATTGTTTTTCTCCCGGCTTAGATTGCGCGATCCGCCGATATAGAAATTTACATGCGCGATAGTAAAATCTGTCAGGCGATAAATTAGAGAAGAAAGAAAGCCTGATTTCCATCTGCAGAGTACGGCTTCTCTCTGTGGTATTTTCAACGGAACTTTATTAAGTGTCTATATTCCTCAGCGGGAACGAAATATATATTTCAGTCTTTACTGGAATATTATTGCAACGATTGGTTGTTAAATATTAAGAAGAGCTCGTGTCCCGAATGCTTTTCTCAAATGGAATATTTAGATTTTTATTTCATTGAAGCAGCGAGTGCAATGTAGAGTTAACGTAATGCGTTCCGAGGTATTATATAAAGATAATAATATCTGCATTGTTAGCGAACTTTTACTTATTTTACGTATTGATTTACACTTTTAAAGTTAATTCTCAAGTTGCATAAAAGCTTCGATCGACAGATTGTAATACCGAGCAACTGTGACGGCGGCGATCTCCCGCTGGACGCGCCAAAGGACGGGGAATGTTGGTACCGCTAGTTTGCATAATAATTAATCACCGGTGCTCCTCATAACGGGCGATTTCCGCCGCACCTTGAGATCGTAGCTGGTCTACAGCAACCAATAATATCGCGGCTGCGGCGGCGGTGGATAGCGGACGAACCGGCTCTTAGCGAAAATGCGAACAACGAAGGAAGGAAGAGATGCATCGACAGCCGGCGCGGGAATAATCAAGCATTAACCAGCACATCCGCGCGGCGTTCGATTAGGCTCGGGGATGATCCCCGTCATCTCCGAAAGGAAATCGGCGGGCGATTAGCAAAACGGAAAGATAGCGAACGCGCAACACCTCGCACAGGGAAAATTGGGTTCCCTTAATTCTATTTCGCGTCTTTGATCTACTGAGATTCGACGCGCGCAAAGAACCTCACGTCGCGTTGAAACGCTAATAACTGAATCTTTCTACGATCTCGACATAATAAAGTATATCCTAGTAAATCTCGTCCAAAGAAATACCACGCAGCTTAATTTATTTCACCTCGCGACACACATGCCGCGATTTATAATTATTTATTATATTTTAATCTTTCAAATTTATTTCTGCATAAAATATTGCACGGTAACAATATGAGATTTGCTTTCTGGCGATATAAATCTGTATCAAAGTCGTTAATCGGTGGCTCACGAGTCTCGCGCGACTTCGTATCGCTAAAAAGTTAAGCGGCTTCGAAGGCTGATGCGCTCGAATTTGTAACAAAGTGTACAAGGACTTTGCAGACAGGCTCCTCCGTTAAAGTCGCAGGGGTGAAGGACCGGAGCCGGAGCAATTAATCGAGAGGCTCTCTCGCCCGAGTCTGAAATAAATTAATCGGGCGGCGCGGGGGTAAATCGGCCGACAACGAAAGATAAATGAGCGGCCGGTGGCACATCCTTATCGCCAGATTAAAATGGCAATTAATTTCGGTTCTGGTACCGCGATTGCGCCGATCCCTCGGTTATCAGCGGCACGCCGGCTGAATAAATGCATGAAGAATCGATCTCTCGCGGCGCGCAGGCTAATCGAAAAATCGACGCAGTCGCCAGAACTTCCGCGTGCACGTCGGGAGGGACAATTAGAGATGCGTCCTGCGTGCCGGGACCCTTGGCCCGTTCGAAACGAGCACTCCGTGAATTACGTTTAGAATCGGAGCTACTTTCACGGCGACGCTCGCCGAATATCAACGACTGACCGCGAGATTACCCGGCCGTGGACCAAATCCGGAGCCCCCCTCGTTATCGATCTCGCTCGCGTTTAATTCTCCTCGCTATTTCGCCTTGCGCAGCGCGCTTCAGACACGGGAAAAAGAAATATTGCTCTCCAGAAGGAAATACGTTATCCCGAAAATTAAATTTTCTATTTGAATCGCCTTTGCGTTATCGATACGTTTCTTAACTGACTGCTGTAAATTATTTCGCATTTAATTTGAAGCCACTCGCGGTCATATTGGAGCTTGGAACGCACGCTATAATTAGTAAGATATTGCTGAAAAGAGAGAAAGAGAGAGAAAAAAAAAAAAAAATGAAAAACGTAAAATAGGTTTCGTAGAGATATTTGCGCGCTCGCGTCTCTGCCGCGCGCAAGAATTACAGGGAACATCGCACGACATTACTAAGGGGGATGTTATTTGGATACCATTTACCGCTTATGACTTTATACGCGGGATAGGTACGACAAGATGGGTTTAAATAAACGTCGCCTTTACGAATATTTACGTAATACCCGGCCGGCATTAAAATAATTGCTCCGCTCATTACTGGTAATCGTGCCCTGCAAAGAAACTCCTTGAAGTCACGAAGACGTGATCCTCACGATCCTAACGCGGATCTTCGTGACTCGGAGAATTCGCGGAGGAATCTTCCCAAGGATATATATGCCGGTCGTCCGATTGGATCCTGCGGAAGGAAGCGTATCATCTCGCGGGGTTTCTTACGCGGCGTGAGCGCGCGCGACCATCCTGTTACCGGCGGTAACGCGTATACGCGCGGGGGTAAGTACACACCGTACACGTAGATCGCCCGACGATTCTGTTTAATTACGGGGATCGTAGTAGCGCGACAGATGCCATGAAAAGGCGCCCCGTTCATTTTCTGGGAAGAGAAGACGCGCGGGAGCCCCGTCGCGTTGCTCGCCGCGACCACGTTTCCCGTCCACGTCCACGTCCTCGTCGCCGCGTCGTCGTGTACGTCGACGGGCGAGCAGCTTGCGAGCAGAGAAGAGACTTTGATATTTATAGTGCCGTACGTCGGGAGACCCGCAAAAACACCCGGCGATTCGCAATCCTGAAATAACAGGTTACCTCGGCGCGGAGTGAACGGGAGGAGCAGCAGCGCACGGAGCAGAGTCCTGCAAGAACCCTGAAGAGGGCGAGGAGTATGAGAGAAGAAGAAGATGAGCCGGGAGTAGAGAACGAGGCGGTCGAGCGAGGGAACAGGCGGCACGGGGAGACTGTGAGTGGTTCGGGCTGTAAGAAGGAGCAGGTTTCTATTTATACCGCGTCACCGCGAATCAAAGACCGTGCAGAGTACGTAGGGAAGTCAAGAAGGATACCCGTTCTCCTCTTCCTTTTTGCTACTTATACTTTCTCTCTCTCTCTTTCTTCTTCCCTTTTTTTTTCAGTTCTTACTTTTTCTCGCGGTACGTCCCTCTGTTACGCGGACCTCCTCGAAAATTGGCAAATGAGCCGTTGGTATTCGCCGAACGTTCCTGACGTTCCATCTTCCTGCACCCGGCTTACACGTTTAACGCGCGACAACCTTTTTGGGCGGACGTATTACGGTGATACCCGGTATTTGACAGGTCCCCCCCGTTCCCTCATCGTCAACGATCCACTTCACCCTTTTTTCTTCGTGCTTCAGTCCTCGCGCTCTCTTCCCGATACTTTTTCCGAGAAAGCTGATTAATGAACGCGACAGGTTTCGGGTACTTCGCTAATGTCGCGATTCAAGAGTGGCAGCGTCGCAATGTGTCACTCCGGTGACAGTTTGGCAAGAAGTCTGCAGGAAGAACTGCACGGTATTCCCTGCAGTTAACTATTTCTGAAATTGCCCGTAACATTTCCGAGAGAACTTACGGCTCGAAAAAGAGATGCAAAAATTTATTTATTTTTTTTTCTTTTAATATTTCACTTTTCTGTTTAATTTTTTATATATTTCTTAAACCACGTGGCTCACGTTTGCGTGAATAAAATCGCAATTTTATAGTTAGAGGTTCCGTGGGCCAAAAAGAGAGGGCTTGATGGAGAACCGACTTTTCTGCCTTTTTGCCTAGTAACCTCAAAATTTACGAAACGTACAGTCGAGTTCTCTACGAGTTGGTCGGTATCATCCGTCCAACAGCTGTCAGCGTGCCGAGAGAACTGGGCAACGCGGCAAAAACGAAATTGGGAAACGAAACTCTTCGAGCGTGACGGCGATCGTCGCTGCGCTCCGGTCAACCTTGACTAGGACACGTCGATGTTCGCGGAACATCGTATTCGCAATCGTATGCACAACCGCGAGTTCTAACGTCGCCCAAAACGGACAATCCGCTAACAATTTTTTTTACGATTATCTCGCGAGCGACCGACACCGTGAAGGCACCGATCGTAGCGCAAAATAACGGCGGCTGTGAAAGGAAAAAAAAAAAGCGAAAAAATGCCAAGGACCAACTAACTGATCGATTGTTATACGAAATAATCGCGTCGTTTCGTAAAAACGTAGGATTTATTATAGCAGTCTTTAAAACCGCCTCATTTGTCACGCGAAATTTGGCGACATGGATCCTCGACAATTCCACGTCCGGGTTTTGAATTTTTGCAGTTTACAAAATTAACAAATTACGCTACTCAATTAATTACTTACTTGTAAATCTTTACGTTCATCGGTACTTTCTCCTTCGTCCACCGCTGCGTTTTTTCCACCACGACCCTTTCGGTGCTGTTTGCAAACACGTAAAACAGTCACTTGCTCCTCGCGATGTGACGGGCGACGGTGATCGAAGCTTTGAAGGGATTCGCCAACTGACGAGAATGCGTGACACCTTTAAGTAGAAAAAAAAAATCTAATTTTAAAGATAAGATAGACACTGTAAACCTGCGTGTTAAGTATCAAGAGTTCTCCTCTTACCGCTTCCTACACGGAGTGATGCAACACTATCCTTGTCTTTCACACATGAATGCGTGGTGAAACGAATTTGTCGTGGGCATCACGCTGATGAGAGCCATTGACTTTACTGCCATTCAATTTACGGCGAGAATAAACCGCTATCTCGCACCGAAATCATTTAATTAGACCGAAAAGGACGCCGCTCTTGTCATCGTGCATGCTAACACATCGCGTTTTGACACAATACGTAGACTGCACTTAGCGTAAGATTGAAAATTCAGATTAATACTACATAATGGTGCACACAACGGTACACGTGCCATATATGAGCTCGAATATCAAAGTAAACGTATCTTGAAGCCTGCTAGCAATTTTACAACGTCGACGCATATAAATTATTTTCGCAATTTCTAAATTTAAATATGCGACAAAAATCATAAAAAAAAATTTTTTTTTAATATTATACGACGTTTTAATTTAACAAGTTTTATTGCGTTAAATCGTTTTCTTGTCAAATAGCTAATTCTATTGATAAAGTGGCTATATTTAAAAAAAGCGACAGCTCAATAGGAAGAAGTAACTTTTCATCTCGACTGGATTATGCGTTTATATCTCAGCCGCTCGCGCCGGCACATTTCTCGATATTACTCGGAGCGGGCGGCAAGTCGACGAACGGCCTTGCGACATTTGCCGTGCGGCGAACTTGGCGCACTCCGTTTCCTCGGACTTTATACGTATCGACACCGCGATTCACCGGCGAGATGTCGATGTCGGCGCGCGGTCCCGTTCCCGATCGGATTACGGAGCGGCTCTCGCACGAACGGATAGGTCAGATATCACGACTTTGCGCGGACCGGCGCGCACCCTCTTTCTTCTCCCAGTCCCGGCGCGAGGTCCCGACGGGAGTTTCTTCCTGGCGAGAGACGCCGTTGTTGTCGGCGCGTTGCTATCTGCGATTTAACTGCGGAGCCCGTCTCGTAAATAAGCGCGCGGACCGGCACCGCACATCGTCGCACCGGCAAATGGAGATATTATGCGGACCTCCACGGCGGACTTCGATACTGGAGCGAGAAAAAGGGTTCGGGTGCAGGGCGAAGGGAGGAAAAACGGGAACGACCGGGCGTGGTTTTCCGGTAAGGTCGCCGCCGTCGTGTGTAAAACCGGCGAAATATTTGCCGGACTCTTCGCGGAAAGTGTACGTGTGCAGGCGGAAGCGCGAGGAGCGTCAGAGCGCGTGCACACGTGCGCAGGCGACGGGCGATGGAGGTGTCCGCGGCTGGTTTCGCGAGCAGAATCCCCCGACAGATCGTAAACATCGGAATTTACGTAAGAGGGCGGAATGGAATTTTTTCGCGCCTCGCAACGTATGCGCTCGAGCCAAGTCCCGAGCGGACGGTGATTTCGATATTACTTTGCGACTCACCCCGTTTGAATTGAATAATAAGTGAGATCGGTCCGGAGGTCGATGCCTTCGATCAAAAATGTCACAAAATCGAGTCGGTGGTTTAATTAAATCTTAAAAAAGAAAAAAAAAGAAAAGATAAAAACTCCTCCGTTTTATCGATACTTAGTTAAAAATATTTGCACATACGGCGATATCCATATTTTGCATCGCGTCAGGTTTGCGAGATGCACATAGAATTTGACGGAAGAGTCTTCTTCCTGGACCCATCTCGACGCAGAGCACGCCGCCGGCGTTGAAATAACGCGAAAAACGGTCACGCGTCTCCACGGCGCACGTGCTATCGCGAATACGTATTTCAGATTCTGAATAAGAATATAAACGTCTCGCGTTCGCGACGTCTGCATTATCATCGATTTCGTGGCTCGCTTTACAATTTTTCATCCACGTCTGGCGAACGTGACCCGATGCCGTTTCCGCGATGTCGGGGATGTCGCTGTCAATTACGCGGCGATAAAAATAAATTACGGCGCACGGAGCGCATTTCGCGGCGGAATCACGTCAAATTTATCCGATACCTAAAGAGCGCGCGAACCCGCTGCGGATGTCTCAAATATTGCATCGGCGAGTGCACGACGGAAATGTCACTCCGGGCCGTTCTACTTCGTAGACATTGTTTCGCTACACGCTCGGCGCTCCGAGAAATGTAGATAAGAAGTTTGTGGAGTTATCGCGCAAAATTATTCGTCACTATGGACATGGACGTAAACTCGCGTAGAACTGTATGAATTTGATTGCAGTTTTATTGCAGCTTTGATTGCAGTTTTTTTTTTTCTTTTCGTATTCGTTGCTCAATGTTCTTCTCCTTCTCGCGTCACGATCGTCAAATCGAGTAATTAAAATTATTATTTTTATATCGTAATATCGCCGGCAAACGAATAACGTTTCTTACGTTTTGAATATTGTATGAACCTGACCGCGAGGCAGAACATTTTTTACGTACGCGTTTAGAAAGACATACGTGTTACAAATGTGGCCATAAATGTATAACATTACGCGGAGTCGTTACTCTTGACACACATTAGGCGAGTTCTTTCTTAAAAAAACGAATTTCGGAAGTAAACGGACGCCTGCTCCGTTTTAAGCGGCTAATTGTCGTCGTGCGAAGAGACGTGAAAGGTCGGCGGTTCAGCTCCGGCCTTGGCCGTTGACCGGGGTGGCACCTGGCCACGGCGGAACCAAAAGGCGCGCGAGTGAGACGTTGCGTCGGAATGTCGCGTCCGGCGAAACGCGCGCGGGCTAAAGAGCGGGCCGTGACGTGACGACCGCGACCTCGCTCGTACGGACGCAATCTCGCGTGGAATCTGGCGAACGGTTCGTTCGTTCGAAAACGATGTACCAGTTAGATAGGGGGCCACCGGGCTAGCGGTTCCTTTTTTTTTTCCTCCTCGTGTGCGACAGCATTACGGGTCGCGCGAGCGCGTGCCGGGCCCCCGCGATGGAGAACGACACGACGGAGACAGTGGTTATCGTTCGCGAATAAACGACTTGACAGTGCCGTTGTCGTTTCGCAGACAACGTTTTCAGGAAACTGGGTAAATGGATCTGGATCATTGGAGCGAGTCGTCCAACGCGCTTCGTTTCAGGAAGTGGCCCCGCGTCGAGGGGTAACGCTGGGTCTCCGTGCGCAACGATTTGCTCTGAGAAATTACTTGGGAACATCGCGATACGACGGTTGCCGAGGCCGCTATCGATGTATCGGCGATATTATCCGGCGAGCGGCGGGTGGTTCATTGAGACAAAGAGACCCGATTAATCTCAAGCCGTGATGTACGCATTGCCGGGACACAACCAGGATGCAAACTAACGGTTAACCGACCCTTGAGGCAATATACTTAGAATACGCTTGTAGAATATGAGAATTAGACTCGAACGTATACCGGTTAAATCGTTGACTTAGGCGGATATAGTTGTAAAATAAATTCACAAATAATAACATTAATTTCATCGGTCGCAAGGAAAAAAAAAGAGAAAATTTGTGATGACGTTTGTTACGCTGAACTGGTTACGATAGAAAAAAAAAAAAAAAAAACCCCAACTGATATTACTGTTTACCTTGCGCGAGGAGTAAAAGTATAAAGAATATTATTTATTTAAAAATCGTCGGGGCTCTGCTTAAGTTAGCACAAATTACTCTATTAGCGCAAGAACCTCACGCAGGTACGAAGAGCTACACCGTAAAAAATTTGAGAAATTCGATGCGCCAGGTATTCATTACGGCATGTGATCGCTTTTTATCTCATTTTTTTTTTCCTTCCGCTACCTTCGGCGCGGGTTATGATCGCGACGGTAATCATTATGAGTTCTTATCGTCGTACAACGCGCGTAATTAATTCCTCGACCGCTCGTACCGTCCGATTTGTTAAGGTACCGATAAACAGGCGCGAGAGATTACATCGCGGCGGACTTTCCTTCGCAAGTCTCGCTCGCGTCCTCGAAGGCCGCGTATGATACGCGTTCGGGACTGCACCTGCGGTAAGTTAACAACAACGCGGCTCCGGCGGGTGGAAAAATAAAAAGAAAAAAAAAATGGCACGGTGCGCGCCACATTAAAAGCATACTAAACGCACGCTCGAACGCCGAAACTTGCTTTGTTTCGATTTGGATCGCCGTTACTTACTTATTTTCGCGTATTATATGCCCGGCGCGAAATCTTTTCCGTCCTTGCAACGAGAAATACGGCGCACGATGCTCGCAGAAGCTTAGTATAGGGGAGCAGTAACGTCTCCCGGTTAATTGCTCGGTTTGCGCTGTGTCTCGCCAGCGGGGATAGTACACCTCGTAGATATACCGTCTCGTTGCGACCAGGACCGTGGATAATAATCCGCGCGAGACCTTCTCCCTTTCTCGACGTAGATTAGCAAGGCGGATCACCGTCGTTTACTCGCCCGCCTAACGAGCAGCGACTTCGGCCCGGTGCCGGCGACGTTTTCCGAGAGCTGAGAAAGTAAGTAAAACACCTACGGTATTTCACGGTTACCTTGTATTAAAACAAGTTGAAAGAATCTTTTTATCAAACCGAACGCGTTATTTAAATAAATACCAATCGCGAAGATTCTGCGTATTGATCAGTAAAACATTTTTTTAATTATATTTAAAACTTTATCTTGTAGCGAGATGGAATGCAAAAAGTCGACCGAGTTTCGTTTCGTAGCGTTATTAGAATAATAATAAGCTTGACGAGGGATTTTTCGTCTGCGAGAGCGGCGCGCAAACAGTTCCGGGTGGAATGGAAGAAACAAGCCTGACATTTCGGCGACTGGCGTCGCTAATGAGACTCCTTTATGCTAATCGCTCGCGTGTTCGCTGCGCTCGGCTCATGAATTTTATCATAAAGCTCCATCATTTTCTTCGTAAAGAGGAGCGGATTGAGTCGTCAAGGCGGCGGCAAGGAAGAGGGAAGCGGGGGAGCGTTATTCTTTTCCGTATCGGGACGGAACGTCGCCGGGTCGCAGAAAAATCGAAAACGTTTCGTTCTCGAAGGCGAGAAGCACGACAATCGAGATAAGCGGTTGGCCGGTGGGCAGTTTTACCTTTTTGACGCTACGGTGGTCATCGGCTCGCGATCGAGAGAACCGTGAACTCGACCGGCAAAAATCCCGAAGCCGCCGTTGCGCGGCGCTACATTGTGGCGCGTCCCGTTGATTCGCAGCATCTGCCGCTCACCGGATGATTGAGGAAGATAAATATGGAGCACCGGGTGCATTAGCGCGCGCGTGGAGATCTCGCGGGAACGGCGCAGTTTCTCAAGTACCTCGCGTAAGGTCCAAGGCGAGAAGAAGCAAGGATACTCGGAGAGAAAGCACCGTCGCGCAGAGTAATCGATAAACTCGCCGTTTTTTTTTTCGCGACTATTAGCGCGGCTGCAACAAGGCCGATTAGCGCCGACCTTGGCCAGCTGGATTTCTGAAGATACGGTAACGTCCGCTTTTAAAAATCGCGAGGATGCTCCTGCTCAAGGGTACTTCTTTGTTTAACGGGCAAATACTTGGGGCCGAAGCCTTGCGTGCCGAAACCTCGAATTGGGAAGTGTATACTCCGTAAATCTTCCTGTTCGCCGCGCGCCTGGAATTCGCGAGAAGACGCGCGTGTTCTTCGTATCGCGAGCATCGGAATTACGCAAGGGAAGGAGGATCGTACATCTCGATGGGTTTACAAATAGACGCAAGAAAAAAAAGAGAAACACCTGGCCGAAAGGCCGGCCGAGGAGCGCTTTTCGTCGACGAAGAGGAAGGAGCGCACAAAGGGAATTAAGCACGTACATCGCGCGCGTTTGCCACGACGAAGAAGTGAGCCGGCGGATACCTTGAAGGTCCTGACCTTGGTGTAACGAGCCACGCCGAGAAGACGAGAGTCACGCCCCGCCGTGAGAAAATTAATTGATATACATTTTTGCCCGGGGTTTCGCGTCCCTCGCCACTGCTCTTTCTCCGGCTTTCCTTATCCTCGCCTCCGCTTCGTTACTCGTCCCGGGGATCGCTACCGACCGCGACGCAGGCAACCTCGATTACCAGTGACGGCAGCAACAACGACAACAGCGAACAACGAGCAGCGGGAGCCCGCGCCGCACGCCGCGCCACGCCGCGAAACTCGACACAATGGGCGTAACAAATGGCGAAGCTTTATCCCCGCTGTCGTAATAATAAAGTGGTGGATGCCGCAATCGTCTTTGCGGTCGATTAGTAATGATTATGCGCGATTAAACGGCAGCGATTACGGCCACCGCACTGCTTCACCGTAGATGGAGGAAGGGAGAGAGAAAGAGAGACAGAGAAGGGCGCAACGGTGCGCTGGCGAACGCGAACGCGCGTCCTTGCAAGGATAAAGAGTGCCGCTGAACCTGGTGCAACCCGTCGACGCATCGCGAGAGCGCCGCAGTCGGGCGAGAAACGTCTCTCGCGACTCGAAGCTGCCCTCCCCAAGACCGATGGCGTTCTATCAGTCCCGCGCATTTCGCACGGCAACGAAATTAATCGCCCGCAATCACGGTCCAATTATGAGGCTGCGCGCTCGGGAACGCGAGGCGACCGCGGTCGAAAAGCTTCAATGAAGAGAGCGGCGCGAGCGAAAGAGAATGGCGATAACGCGCGGCTTGCGTTTCGAGAGCCCTTGTAATTGCAGCGCTTACAGCTTTTGAAAGAGGAATGCTCCTCCGTAAAAAAAAAAAAAAAAAAATTGAGACTAATATCCGGATCGATTTATGAATAAGAAACTTTAAAATATATATATTTTTTTATATTTTCGATTAATATAGAGTACTTTTTATAAGAAAAAAAAAAGATATTAAACGCGCAGCTATCGTACTGTTCAGCTTTAAATAATTAGCTCTTTATTCTCGTCTTAAATACGCGTCGATCGATTCACGCTGAAAGCCACGCACCCTCGAGGTGGTCCTTCATCATCCTCCGTGCTCTCGCGTTTAAATTTCTACCACGCGTAAAGGAAAAGGCTTATCTCGCTCGTGCCGTCCGCGCGACACCTGCGCCGCGAATCAATAGCAACGTCGATTCAATGAGGCGCAATACGACGAGCCAGCTAATCGAAGACACATGCGCTCGTTAATCACACGAGATCTATGGTCATCCGCCAGGGATGGGGAAACGCCGACGTGCGGACGCGAATGCCGGAAAACGGAAACGGTAGCGCGTCTCGATGAGAAACGGCTTAATCTCGCGCGCGTGTCGCAGGTGTGCAGTCGAAATAATCGTGTTAAGAAAAAAAAAAAAAAAATTAAAATCACCAGCTACCTCATTGCCTCACGAAATATCAGTGGAGCTTATCTCGTCAGATTTATGTGTGCAAGTTTAGCCAAACATCAAATTTTGCCTTTGTAAAACGCAGACGATTTCTTCTTCTTTTCCTTCCCTCCCGAATTCGAACAATGTATATCTTGGATTAACCTCTTGATTTTTCTTTTTTTTTTTTTAATTGTTTTAACACGTGTCTCAGCCATGAGTCCGCCGATTAGTAATTAACTTTATTGCACGACGAGAATTCCGATGGCGCGTTCAGTCCGAGAGAAAATTTGGTGCGTTGTCGAAAGCTTAACAGCTTCAGATTAAAAATAATATCAGTTTGCGATATTAGCGTTCGGTCAAAGGAGCGTCGTCAGCGCTTGCCTTTGCTTTTATCGAATAAAAATTTGGAAACTAAATAGCGTCGCGAAACTTTATGGAAATCCTTTCGCCGAACTGCGTCGGACGCAACGATCCGGGGGCAAAGACCGTCGAGAATGCGGGTGGTTTTTTTTCTTTTTTTTTACAGCGTGGAGGACGGCTCGCCACTCACGTCGGCCGGTACAGGTCGAGTTTAATCGACTGTCCGGTCTGGCGCTCGCAGATGAGTTATCGATCGGCCTGTCATCGGCGACAGGTTATTGTTCCACGACGCGCGCGCGGCCAAGGCGTAAGTCAGTCTCCCCGAGCATGCGAGAAGCGCACACATCGTCGGCGGGTGCCGTCGTTCTCACAAGAGATCGCGAAGCCGGGCCCGACTTGCGCGGGGCGATTTGTCACCGCCATTAAGCTCACGTCAGATCGGTTCTTCATCTTCCGATCTCTCGGGCCGCGGGGGGTGCCCGAGACCCGATTCGTCACAACGTCTCTGCGCCCGCGGCGCGCGAGTTAACAATAAATACGAACGGTAATTAGTCACGGCGAAGGGAGCCGCGCGGGGTCCGCGCGCGCGCGGTATGCGATACGCAAAAAGCGCATTAACTATCGGGCCGCGATTCTCGCATTCTTATGTCGCCCGCGAAGATTCATTAAAGCTGCGTCGGGTCCGTATTGTACGTAGCGCGTGGCGTGAAATATAGCGTTAGACGGATCGCACCGTTAATGCGCCGAGAATGCAGACTATTAAGGATCGCGGGATAAAGATCCGAAATCGGGCCTTGGATTATTCTGGGGTACACGGCAAAGGGTATCTCCCTTTTCAAGAAACGGAATTCATTGCGTTATCGATCAAAATCTTCCGGAATTTCGACGTGACTCTTAAATACCCCCCGACACACAACTCTGGACGTGGATTCTGCGATGCGCTGGCCGAATACGGGGTTTTATCGTCGCCGTCGTAAACGTCGAAAATTTTCACGAGAGACGTACAATTGTCGTTCTCGCGCGAGGCTGCGACTTCTCGCGCAACTCCCGGTGTCCCTTAACGGGATACGAGGAGCAAAGGTGAGCGTACAAAGAAGCGCGTCCAACGGATTTGCGGCCCGACAAGAAATTATTTACGAGCCGTCTAATTAGGAGCTAATTATTAATAGCACGAAGAGAGATCGGCCGTGGTGAGCATCGCTGATTATCGCGCACAAACGAGTGCTGTTAACGCCTAATTAACATATTCTAAATCTCACACCTTCGCAATCACTACCCATATCTCGGAAAACTCAAGTTTTTGTCAGATATTAATAAAAATAAAAAAAAAAATATACAAAATCCGAAATCAGCCATTGAGAAACTTGTCAGTTTTCAATTACAAATAGAAGAAAATTATATATTTTAAATAAATTTATTTTATCTAAAAAAAAAACTAGTATAATTGATCAGCAACGTGAATTCGAGCGAGCGCAATTTTTCAAGCGCCGAGCGTTTAATTTGCAAATTAATTGCACGTTCACGTCACGGAGACGCGGGCGCGAGCGTGCTTCGCGACGTCTGATATTGATATTGATATTAAAAGTAATCGAGGGTAAACTATAGACGTTTTGCTTCATTGACACTTCATTAACTCGCGCTCCCGCGCGCGTTATAAAAGAATCGTTATTACGACGTATCATCGAATCGCGCTATTAGCATAGAGATTAACACATTACGAGCCCAGACAACTGTAATTTCAAGCACTAACGCGCGCAAATTAATAACCGTCGGAAAGTGATAATTTCGTTCGCGAACCGACCGGCCGGTCGAGAGCTAGCCAACCGGCCCAACTTCAACCGGTCAGTCGCGACGGAAAGCGATCGATGGATCGTTAAGCCGACTCGCTACATCGAGGCACGGAGACACCTCAAGGCCGCGTCGTCTTCTGCCGCGAAGACAGTGATCATCCACAAGTGACGTCAACCGCCGTGACCTCGGCGGGTCCATGGATATACGCTCGCTGTTGCGCGTAATTCCGATTTTAATGAAACGGCGAGAAATCCGCTGTACAATATTAATTTTTTATCATTCGCTGCGCTGCCCCGCGGTGCAATCTTAATAAGAAAAATAATTCGGCGAGGGTAAATTGGGAAGGAATATATCTTCGGCGCGTGAAAATCACCTATGACAATAATTCCGATACCTTTTATATATTTTCATGAGATATATGCGGAGATACGTTAATTGCATTCGTTGATCGCAACTGTAAACTCGAAAAGAGAACCTAAATATGTCGCTTTATCCGTTTCGCGATAGATCCGATCCTGCAGCGTACATGGAGTTTTTCGCGGGAGATTAATTGCGCGAGATACCGCAGTGAAATCGAGATTTATTGACCTTTTCGTTGAAAGATTACGCACCGCTGTATAGTAAAAAAATTACATATAAAGGCTAGCGATTACCGTTTATTTGCAAAAGAACCTGTTTTCCTTGCTGTGCTAATAAGCAATATTTATAATTCCCATTCTGAGATCTCAAATAAGTTTTAGAATTTTTTAAATTAAAAAAGAAAAAGTAGGACATGCAAGAACAAGTAAGTAAAAATTAAAAGCAACTTATCGTTTCGACGAACCTATAATTTCATAACGGTGCAACGCTCGAATAAAAAACACGAGATTATCTTCGTATTTAAATCGCGAGCTGCGTTTTCCGCTCATCGCACACGGATGCCCGTGTAATGCGAGCTTTTTACGATAACACGTCGCAGAACTAACGAAGTAATTAAGCGCCTAATAAAGTAATGGTCCCAATCGCAGAGAATCGCCATTATCGCCGGCAATAAACACGTCCAATAATGTAAATCTATTTATACCCGTCGCCGAGAGAGGTATTATTATTGATAGTCGCTGTAAATGGAGGAATTTCAGGTTGTTACGATGCGTAATCACGATGACGCGAGCGGACGCGAGAACGAGAAATTCCTCTTCGGTTTACGATAATTCGCGTATAATGGAATTACATTGATAATGATCGATAAATCTCTCTTTCTCTTTCTCTCTCTCTCTCTCTCTTTTTCTAAAATCACGCGTCTTGCCCTCAATGCGTAAGCGTTTGCGCGACGAGGTGATAACGGTACGTAGAGTAGAAGTAACCTTCGCTCGTTAATTCGTTAATTCTTCCGACGTAATTAACTTCCATGCGACAAATCGGTAAGAAAGGAAAAACGACGGCGCCTTCGCATAACTTGGCGTTTTTCTCGTAACAAGGCAGTTAAAAACGGCAATTAAACCAAGTGTCGATAGGAAATAATTATCGATACAACATTAGCCGATCGCGCGACGCGTGTCGAGAAGATGAACGTTATCGGTGCACCCACAACGCAACGAGATATATGCGAGACCGATGAGACTTCGTTCACTCCACGTGCGGTGAAACATAGCGATATTGCCATTATTGTAACGCAGGCTGATAATTTTCAATGTCAAGAAGTAATTTGATATAAAAGTTTGCGTCCCTTAAAATTGCGGCTCAAATTAATAACAAAAAAAAAAAATTATATAATCAAACAACGAAACTAATTTATTTCGTTTTATTGTCCTGCTTTCTTGCGACGATACCACGATTAAATTTTTTTCTGTGGCAAATTCCGGTAAACGATACGTTATTGAGACGCTAAACTGACGTTTCAAGATCGACGTAGCTCGCTATTAACGCACACGCGCTCGTACTTCTGAAACGATCGAAGTAAATTGTTGGATTGTAACCGCAATTAATTACACGCGCCGGTAACACGGTCCCCGAGGCCTCTTTGAGCGAGCACCTGCGAACATGACAATCAATTCGCTCTACGTATGGTAGCGCGATCATCTAATTTACCGTGCGCCTTGTACCGATTTCCATTTACAGGAATCCCGCACATACTTCTCGCGGCAGAATCGTAATTTAGTGCCATACGTATCTGACGCCTTTCCATGGTTTAATATATCATTATAACCTTTTTCTTTTCTATCCCTCTACAAAACCGGCATTATTATTTAACGGCAAAGTAGTAAAAAAAAAAAAAAAAAAATTAACTCAATGTTAAAGTGTATTATTTTTAAATGAAGAAAATGTCAGGGTACTAATAACTTTGAAAGCAATCAGACGCGAAAGAATGTCAATAAAGATGTCATTTCATCGAATTTAATTAAATTTATCGTAGAATCAGTACTCCCGGCCCAGCATGCCGTTCAATTTGAAGTATAATCGACGCATGAAGATACAGCTAAGCCGTCGTATCGCGATTAATTACTTCGCAATCGTTAACTAGTACTCGAGTAAATAGACGCGCGTTCGATGCGAGTAACAACGCGGATTCGATGAGGAGTTTGCGAAGGCTCCTGCTGATTAACCCACATCGGCATATCGCCGTCTACGGAGATCTTGGATCGCGCCGTAGATCGAATCGGGTCGGCGCGAGGTTCCTGGATCGATAGCGCGGCGGTTTCAGTTCCTGGTGCCAGCCGATAATCGATCGCGATTCAAGCGGGACACCGTGCGAAGTGGCGCGTTCCGCGCGAGGCGGCGGTAATTACGCGGCGATACCGGCGGGCATTAATTAGACGTGACGAAATAATTAATCTCGGGGGGAGGGGGGGCTTAGATCATCCTCAGGAATCTGGCGACGTCGCGCCGCGCGTTGCATGCATTCGCCAGCGAGAGGCTTCAACCTCGTCGTCGTCGCCGCCGAGCAGCAGATCGATTTATCGAATTTATTGCCGCTTCTATCAGCCGGCGATCGCGCGCCGCCGTAATCTCTATATATAGAAATCGCGAAGACACCTGCGACTACCTCCATCGTCATGCATACGCGTGGATAAAATACGCCGAGTATTTGATTCGCGCGCGCGCGCGCGGACTTGACGCCGAAGAAAAAGGTCTTCACGGTTGTCCCGGGCGATTATCGCAAATTGTGGAGGCCTTTGGCCTTTCCGGTAGTCACCGACGGCGATTGTGACGGAAAGGAATGCTACTCGGTGCGCGTCGCGCCGCTAAAAAATGAATCTCTTGGGGACACATCTGCGGATGTTTGTTCGATCAAGCGGCCGCCTTCGTCCGGCAAAGGTTTTAACACTCAGCTCGCGGTAAATAAGCGATATCAAACACGAGTAATATGGTTACTTCTACTCAAATTCTTTCAATTATAATTGAAAGAGAAAGGTGTGAAACTTAAATTAATCGAATACTGTTTCCAGGTAGACGACGCATCGAGCGCTAATCAAACGAAATCGATTTCGAAATTTCCGTCGAGCGTGCCGAGAGCGAGGTAAATTTACGCGAAAGGGTTTACTTAACGGTCCCGTGTGACGCAAGGCCGTACACACCGGAAAATGCAATTGGCTGCCGAAATTTGCATTTCAAATCACGGTCGAAACGGAGGCGCGGGATAATTTCACGCGTACGAGGCGTTAGAAATAAAAGGCGGCTTGCTGCCGCGACCTGGCTTCGAAAAACTCGAATGGATTTTCGCGAATCTCGAATAAGACGCGAAACAATTTAATGGCAATAATATTCGCTTAGCGTATAATAAAGCCGGCAAACAACTATATAAGCCGCGCCCGGCTTTGACGGATGACAGATTGACAGCCGTGGAATATTCTCCGCCGGCGAGGCGCGCACCTGCGAACATTGTGCCGAGGCACCGTGGCACGGGAAACGCGATGCGAATAATTTACAGCCAATTATTTATATCCTCACTGGTGATCGGCGGTCGCAGCGGTATACGCGGCTTGTTCAGTGATTGAACTACGCAGAAATCAGCGATGCTATCGACACGCGATCGCTAATATATCGTCGATTTAGCGGCGTGTCTCCTTCTCTCTTTCACGTCTTATCGGATTCGTACGATTTGCATAACGGTTTCCTCTTATTCGTTTCTCTCCTCGTGAAATTTTCGCGGCTTGTATTATGCACGCGCCGCGAGCACGGCCGCATCGCGATCCTATAATCGAGTAATTAATCGTCCAGTCATCGGCGTGAATCAGCTCTTCGATGCGGTTAATACGTCGATTTACCTGATACGCATTTGCATTTCGACGGTTCATTCAGTAGCTGCTCGCGCGTTTAAGCAGGAAACGCTCCCCGCCCTGACAAACAAACTGATTAATTACGGACGCTAATTCATAATAACACGTCGCAACGATCGCGTTAAGTTCCTCGGCTCGGGAAAATCAATTTTCTTTGAAAAGACGAACGCCGGGAATCGACGTATCGGCGTGGCACGTGGAATGATAGACTAATCACCAGTTTACCCGTTGAAGCGCAACGTTGTTATCCGCGAAGATTTGATGACATAATGAAAGAGCTGTTAAAATAATTATAAATAATTGTCTGTTGGCTGTTTGTCAATGTTATTTGTCTTATTTCCGGTACAGCGTCACTGTGCATACTGCTACGTAATAAAGAAAGTCGATTCGCGAAGGTGGAACGAACGTAAGAGATGCGGAGGCGTATTATGCGTTTCAAGGACGGCGCGTTGTATAACAACGTTCGTTTTACCAATCGCGATATCGACCTCGTCTGGAATGCTGACTGATCGAGGCCGAATGCAATAAATTCAACACCGTTTTCTTTAACATAACTCGATTTTCGTTACCCGATACTTTTATCTCGATAATTTATAATAGAAAAATTATTCAAAATCGTTTCCGCTTGCGGATATAAAAGAAGAAAGTTTTTCTGGACGGTAGTCGAAGAACCTTTTCTCCGGACGAAGATTCGCGCGGTTTTTTATACAAGATTTTCCACGGAGCTTTGAGCAAATGCCGAGACGAAGGTTTAGGGTGCCTTACGGGACGTTTGGATCCTCGTAAAGTTGTTCCCCCCCATGTCGGAAGACCCGTTTCAACGGGAGGAAGAGAAGCGGAAAGGAAGAGATCGCGAACGAGAGGGAGAGGAGCAGCCTCGGCAGCTAACTTCATTATAATGTTATTTCTGCGCTGGACATAGTCGGCAAAATTTCACGGCGGAATATCTTACGGTGAAGTCGGTAACTCGTCGCTCGTAGTAGGTGCGCGCCTAAGGTGCACGTACCTTGCGTGGCACGTGTAATGTGCTCATGCCTCCCATGCCGCCCACCTATCATTGCCTGCGCTAGGCCACTCGTGAGGTTTTTAAAAAGTGGATATTGGGAAGACTCCCCGAGTCCCACATAACCCCCAGCAGTTATCTCAATCAGTCGGGGGTATTCGTAAAGGGATTTCCTCGCGTTAAAAAAAAAAAAAAAAAAAAAAAAAAAATGCACGTATCTGCCTCCTTGAGAGCCGCGGGAAGAGGTCAAGTACTGAACTTGGCCGACCAGTAATTTCGGTAATTTCGCGCGCGCGCGCGCGCGTTCGGTTATCGAACCAAAGCCGAGACCCTTCGGGACCCTTTCGCAGGGCGGTCCGGCCAATACCCCGCGTTTAGGTTGCTCAGCTCTTCTTTGCCCCGCGCGAATTCTACGCCTCCGCCACGCCGTGAACGCCGTCTACCCTCTTTCCCCCGACACTTCTTCCCGATGTTTAAAATCGATGAGCTTGCACGTGAGCGCAGAGATCGTCTCGATACTCGGGCCCGCCCGCCCACATCAAGGGCCACGTCGAAAATTCGCGGGGAATTCCGCGCGAGAACGCACCGTAAATTTCCGTGGCGATACCCGGCGGCGAAATTACTCCATTATTTGCAATAAACTATCATCCGCATTTCTGAGGATTTAACTCTCGGGATAATCAAACTAAAATGTCTCTTAAGAAATTTACAGCCAACATATTTGTTACGCTAAATATAAATAAGTAATTATATTCAGTTCTTTAGAACAATTCGATTGAATAGACGGAAACTATACAAGTTGATTTATCTAATCTGCCAAGTATAAATTTGTGATATATTAAAATTTATAATCCAGCCATTTTTTCGCCGACGAGACTCTGTATTATTAAATGCTGCTAGACTGTAACGCAATACTCCGAGAATCCCCAAAGCGATCCTTCCCGTAGCCGCTCGACGGACATCCTGTTTTATTCGGGTCCGACGGCGAGTCGCAGACGATGAAGGAATGATATGAGAATCCAAGAAATAGGGACCCGTGAAGAGCCACGTGGATCTGAGCGAACGCGCGGCATCGTGTGGTCTCGTGCAATTCAGTTCGTGAAATAGTAATCAGTGTCGTGTTACCGCCTTTGACGGGCTGGCGAAGGCTCGTAAACTCTTCTAGCGGCGCGACACACGAAGTCAAGGTCTGCTGAAGTCTCGAGGAACCACCCACCGCGAGGGGAACGGCATCAGCCGTCGGTAGTTTCGCCGATCGAAAAAAACGCGAGCGAAGACAAATGTGCGCAATTCTTTATAGCGGGAAACAAAGATTAATAGTGTTTTCTTCAACACATCTTTTTTTCTGTTTTTTTTTTTTTTTTTTTTGGTTGCGGAAAAGATGAAGAAATTTCTCTTTCTTCAAGAAAGAGAATTGAAAGCAAACTCTAGAAATAAACTCGGCGGAATATGCCCGCTCCTCCGGCTGAATCCCTTTTACCACATTCGCCGTGTTGGTATTTCTATCAAGCGGCTGGGACGAAACGATGAGAGATATATGTATTGCGATTGAATGAAACGAACGGGTATTGAAGTAAAGATATTGAAATGTTACGGGCCGTTCGAATCTCGATTGACCCCGGCGCGGTTATTGAAAGCGTTCGGCATCGCGCGCACCCTGATAACGGGCGCCGTAGATTGCCTCGCCGGCGAACGAGGCTTATCGCAGCCCATCTGAGGCTATAGATGAAGTTGCATGTCGCGATCCTCAGGCTTGTATAACCAGTGTCGTCGCCGCCGTGATCGATGACGACAATAGAACGCACATCGTGCACGCTACAACTTTGTGTCCGCGTTGCATACACGGCGCGCATACCTCTACCCCGATATTTTTCAGGCGGTGGAAACTGTCTTCGGCGAGGTACACATAAAAGACACGATATATCTTTCCGCGGCGTTAAAATCACGGCGAGACGGTCACCTCCACTTGCTCGGGTTCGAATCTTAATAGAATCTTGCCGTGTAAAGAGAGACAACCTCGTTCGGAAGATGTAGATTTCCCTTTCCCTTCTATTTCTCGTCGCAATTATATCACGAGATACATCCGCGTTCGTGGGGACCAAGATGGACGGGGCAGCGCGCGAGATCGGCGATCGCGGAAGCGTGCGATTGCCGCCGGTACATCCCTGGCGTAAAGTAAACCCCGCTCGCGATGCTTGTCCCTCTATTTTACCGTCCACGGCGAGCGATTCCGCCGCATAACTGGCTTAAGCGTTGCGTGTTCGCACCTACGCGAATACTCGCCCGCCGCTTCCTCGTTGGGCCCCGACGACGCCTGGAAGGCCGCTCAAGGGAATCGACGTTTTACGGGCATTAATAATATTAGAACCGGCGCGATGAAATTGGATACTTCGTTGAACGAACGCGTTACACCGGCGAATAATAACAGCCGTAAAGATGTCAATTACCAAAGTATAAAATAGCAGAAACCTGCACCGTACACTTCGATATTAGCTGCATACATCAAGTCACACCCCGGTGACTTGGCGAATGGCAATAACGGTCGTTTCCAACAAATTTTATTTATCCCCGCGACAAAAGGTTGACATTTGGAAAACGTATACGTTACGAGATTGCGAGTTGCACACTTAAGCGCGCGAGTTCAGCGGATAAACGCGACCTCCGCGTGACGCAAGGCTAAGTATCGAACGGGCGGCCGCTCCGGGAATCCGTTCGCCTTTGCTAATTGAAACGACGGCCTTATTGTTATCAACCCGGCGCGGGCGCTTAATTGGCACCGTGGATTACGCAGAAGCGTTTACGCTCTCGCGCGATTCCATAAACTCCATGGCGCGGGTCGCCGAGCGTCGGCGGAGAATCCTGGAGTTCGCTCAATGTACGGCGATGTTGTACGAGGAATGCCGCCGACCCGCCGCCGCCGCCAAGGGAACCTTCTAACTACGGTAGTGCATGCGTGTTCCAAGAGGATCGGTGGAATTTAATGGAACCTAATGGTTATGGCTTCGAGGTTAAAGTCTCGCAAAGAGCCGGCGCTTTTTTTCACGACGAGGGCTACCTTCCCATCCGCGAGTATTAAGACGCGTGTCCCGTTACGAAGCTTATGAAGTGGCGACTCCGCACCGCGTTCGGAATTAATGACGTCCGATTGCTTTTTGTCCCGGCGTGGCGAATAAGTCGCAGAGAACGTCGCGCGTTATTGTCGCACGCTCGCTGGGAGACGCTCGAGATATCGCGGCTTTAAATTCAAATTCAAGGGCCTTCCTACGGCGGGCGGGATCCTTTGCGCGAGGTATCCTCAATGCGAGAACGCATTAATGCAGTAATTAGGAGAGACGTCATCCGCGTGAATGAAGGCACGTGTAATTTACCTGGCAGTGATTTTGATTACAACTCGCGTCGCGAGAGACGTCGGATCTCGAAATATTTCCACGCGTAGCTGTCCGCGCCGCATCTGCCGGTTCCAGGATTTACTTCCCGGTAAATGACATCTCGTGCGTGCGCGCGCAAGGAGCCAATCTTTCAAAAAATTAGAGAGAACGTCACTCTTCTCTGCACACCTCGACAAGAAGCCGGTGCTGGGGAATCGCGCGCGGAGCGCAGCGGCGGCGGGTCAACTACCTCCTCCTGGTTGCAGTTCTGGGTGACGTGCGCAACCACGAGGAATGGTGATTACCGCGATGGTAGTCCTTTTCAAAGAATTATATGGTATTTCTTAATCCTCGGCCTCTACCCGGCGACCGACGAGCGGGTTAATGACCCGAAATCGTTGACGAGAATCGGGCAGCGGACCTGGCTTTCTCGTATCGCGCTTCGTGTCGATTACGCATCGCGATCAAAATCAACGATATCATTAAAACTTTAAGAATTTATCTAGTGCGGGATTGCAAGCCCCGAACGGCGGCGACGAGCGTCTTTACGTTATACAGTAAGTTATACTGTGTTTATTTTATATTATCCCTATTTGTCGTTAAAGAAAAAAAAAAAAAAGTCTCTCGTCTTTGACGCCAGCACCTAGCCATCTACACTAAAGCCTTACTGTTTAATCCCGTCATCTTTATTATGTACATTTTGATCATAAACTATTCTATAAGATTAACGCGGTTCTATTTTGCTCAGCTTTAAATTTCCTGCATACATGTATAATATTATCAAGAATGTAAATGATAAAAAAAGAAGGGAAAAAAAAAAAAAAAACGTTGATCGTATCTCCAACATCGATACAATTATACTAGTTTGTTTCCATTGATGTGTTTTATGACTGAGCAATATCGCCGACACGAATCAACGCATAGAAAGAATCTGTTCATAATCAGTGTTTATGTCACGGGCGTACGCGCTCACACGCGCGCACGCAAAACCGCGTTGATGAAGCTTGCGTGACGCGCAAAAGGCGCGTTAGTGCCTCGGCGCTACGCCGACGTTCGCCGATAAGAGACACTCGCGCGCACGATATAATGAGAATTTAATTCCCTCGGGAGTAAGCCGCGGCGCTGTACATGGGAAAATCATTATACGCGCTAGAAACCCGTGTTACTGATTTAAAGAAGAAGGTAGAACGGACGCGCGCGGAGATTACCATCTAACACCGTCTAACATCCCCCGCGCCTTCGAAATCGCCTCCTGGCGAATTTCGTGTTCGACCAGAATTAAACGAACAAAACTCGGTTGCGTGCCGTGCCACGCTAACCGACTTCGCAAATCGCGCAAACTTTACGTTTCGACGTTACGCGGCACCACGACCGGCGCGAGAGATTAAGCGCCCCAAAGCGTAGCGCCCAATGCGATTATAAAGACACGTTTCGTAAACGTGCAACTTAATGCTAGCTCGCGAGCTGAAATTTGGCGTGATGGATCTAAATGCTGACTGAAAATTAATATAGATATGCTGTTTTTTTTAATACATAATATCCGTGATTATACCATCGATTAATTTTCTTTTTAAAAAATTTTTAAATAATTGAATTAAATAATTTATTTCTCAATTAAATTTGGTCGATACTCTCGATAATTAACTCACTTGAAGAGAAAAAACAATACCTGATAATAATTAATACCTAATAATTTGAACTAATTATTTGCTCTGTCGTTGCCCGATGCTTCTCCTCGCACAGGACACTCACGACAATTGCGGATAATAAATTACGTACGACACGTACGTACGGCAGTCCCAACGAACCCGACCACTCGCGCGACCTTGTCTACTTAAGACACCTTCATTGTGGCCGCAAAGTGAGCATAATAATGGATACTTAACGATTCGGTATGGAAAACAGTCTAATTGCGCGGATACGTTTAGATGCGCCTGCCATCGCTAGGAAACGTAGCCGCCAAGACGCGTCGGGGAACGTTGCGAAACGGTTTTCTTGGGAGTGCAAACGACTCGACGATGCTCATTCTCACCTACAGAAACTGGTCATTCCGCAAAACGACACCTAATCGTCTAATTAATCGAATCTCATTTTCATTATTAACACGCATTCGCTTCTTAATTCAATTAATTTAATTAATTTTTATTTCGCTCGTCGATTGAAGCAATCGCCTAAGGTGTGGAATGTTTTTTTTTTTAATTTTTTTTTTAATTTCTTGCCTCTGTCGAAACGGGACGCGGCTTTAATCACATTCCTCCGCGTAATTTTAGAAATATTCCGAACGAAGAAGAGGTCACTGCACTCATCTGGCCATATTTCCGGTGACTGACTATTTATCGCATGCCCGAATCTGCCTTAATTAGTGGACTTAATAGATGATTTAACGGTGCTCCGAGCCTCCCACAATGGCGCCTAGGTTTCGGCAAAGCCGAGAAGACGACGCGAACGGATTGTATCCCACGAGCATTTGCATTTTTCTGTCGGAACGGCTCTGCTAAGTTCACGGAGAGTATGCTAATTGGGATTCTTCTCCCGTCCGATGGAACCTGTAATATTTTTTCTTTTATTTTTTTTTTTTTTGCAACTATGCTCGCACGACTGAGTCAATTTCGAACTTCCACGACAGCCGTGACACGGATCCGCGTAAAGGTTTTCTTACCGTGTAATATTTATCATCATTGCATATCTTTTCCGAAATAAACGATATTCAGTTATAAATATATGCCCGGTGTGCGGTTATAATTTTCTGACTTTAAGTTATTGACCGAAAGTTTATAATTTACAATTTATTTATAAAAATACAATCCACCTCACTGCAACATCGAAGAATAAATTTAAAAAAAAAAATAAAAATAAAAAATAAACTCGCGCAATACCGTAAGGCCGAAATTTCTTCGTATAGGCGTGTCTGGATGATAGTTCAATTCAAGCTCCACATGAAAAAAGTATCGTAAAAAAAAAAAAATAAAAAAGAAAAAAAAAAGGGACGAACGTTCCGACGGTACCGTTGCTCTAACAAAACTATATCACAACGGGTCTCATTTACGTTCGAAGTATCCACCGACAGATCATTACCTCCACGAAATTAGCTTCCGCGAAAATTTTTTTTTTTTTAATCCGTCGAACATTTCGTTTTGTTTCGCGAAATTAAAGGCGTATCACGTCGCGTTTCGGACGGGAAAGGAGGAAGGAGAGGAACGACAATGATATTGGCCGAACGATCGAGCCGATAATACCATTCGATTATCCTGCCTAATATAATTTTTGCGCGATCTCGTTGTCGACGTCGGAAGCCGACGGAGGCCTGATACTCCGGAGTCCCGACAGAGCCTCGTCGCGACAGCAGCCACGCCGCGTTTTCAGCGTAACTGTTGTTGATGACTCCCAACATTATCTGGCCAGCGCAACGACTTCAGGGAAGAACTGTTCCGGCACCGAGAAAAATACATTGTTTCCCGGATAACGTTTCGTCGCGTGTGTATGGCCATTGTCCTATTAAGATATTATTCGTACAGGTAAGAACGATCGTCTTCCGGCACCTTGGCAGCCTTCCTCCTGTCAACCGTCTCGTAGAAAACGTTCGTTGCCCTTGTGCACGCGAAGATACGTGGGAGACGGATCAACGACGAGGGAGGCTCAACGTCGCCATCAACAATCGGTATTTATTGGCCGAACGTCGACGACGGTGCGCGCCGTGACGTTTCCCAGACATACATTTCAGAATTTATCTCGCTGCCTTTGCCGCCTGAAATTGGTTCCGAGTAACAGCCGAGCGCCGAGCTATCCTAGAAGGGCTTGCTAATGGGTTAAGTTAGGTAAAAGTGTCCGCGTAAGCAGAATGTAACTTCTTCGGACCGAACAAACGAACATAACGAGAAAGCTTGGTGTTACAATGTGTCTCTGTGACTAAAAGCGAGCCTGGCATCTTACTTGAAAGCATTTTACTCTCCATATTTAGGCCCAACCGTTTTATTCACGGCGCTGCGTTTTTTTTTTTTTTTTTAGTTTTCTTTTATTTTATTTTTTTTTTATTTTACTTTTATAATAATTCAAAAAGCAGTCGCGAGTGATTTTTAAATGTCCGCACAACTGTTTCTGAACTAATAATCGTCGCGAATTTATGATTCGCGAACGTTTACGACCACAACGTCGTATTTTCGATCTTCACGCAATGCAATAAGCAGCCGAGTCATGAAACTGATAATTAACGGATACCGTAATCAGCCGATGAGACGTCCTTGACTGTACCCGTCGTAACGATCGTCAACAATTGGCGGAATCCGCAGGAGTAAGCGGAAGGTTTAACAAATTCGCCGGCGATTATCGAGAAGCGATCGAAGGTCCGATTCGATCGACGAACGTCCGCGTCATTGGATAGAAAGTACCAGTCGCCATTATTCGACGGAGTTGATTGATCGTAATCGTTGCAAACACGAGACACGAGTCGCCGATTACGTCAGCGATGATAACGATCGGCGTAAGTAATTCCACGGCATCATGATGCGTTCGACTAGAGAATAATGTCATTCCGTAAGTCAATTTACTCTTGGTTAAGACTATGGCTTAATCGTAAAACACGTGCAAAAAAGTTTTTCCACGACGACGATGATTTTTATCGGTTTAAATCACTTTGACGTTCGCCACGTCGGGTTATCTCGCCAGAAAAGCGAACCGGCCGTCTCCTCACCGCGTCATTGTCCCGCGGCTAATGATACTCGTGACTAATTGGGAACTTTGTTTTTCAGAAACGGACGGAAAACGTGCCGTGCCCCGAGTGCCCTGCAAGGATTTCGTTCCGCGCCATTGACGTAGATGTGCGCCCACGGGAGAAAACGTTCGCGGAAGTGATACGCTTTGTGACAGATTTCCTCGGCGACGAGAGCGAGAAACACGGCAGAGATATTAAAATTATTTCGCTAACCGAGGGAAGGCACATTTCGCCGCGATTAAAAAAAAAAAAAAAAAAAAAACAAAAGAAAAATTGATCGCCGAGCATCAAGGAAAGAAAGACGCCTGTGCGAACTTCCGTTCTTCGAACTGGCAGCGCTCGCCTCGTTGGCCGGAGATCTTGCTCAGCGTAAACGCATTAACGGGCGAAAGTATCGCCTGGTCGTATAATATAATCTATTAGCGATCAAAGGATTCTCCTCCCATACGCGGGAGTCGGCTTTTTCCCGAGGCATGTGAATGAAACTGACATGCTCGCATGATGGGAACATCTTGGTGAACGCGGGACGCGGCGCCACGACCGATAGCACGGTGATTCACTAGATGATAGCGAGTGGGAAAAGACGAGATATACACGAGGAAGAGAAGCGGGCACGATGGGAAGAGCGCCGACGTAAGCGACGTCGACGACGGCGACGACGATAAAGAAACAGCGGCCAGCTGCGGCGAAAAGAAAGGAGAGAGGAGTCTAGGATATCATCGCCTATAAATACTCGCGTAGCCTCGGGCAAGGACGCGGGTTGCTTGCGGAGAGGCATCCTGAGACTCGCGGGAGCGTCTTACGACGCTTCCGACGAGCCGCGCGGCTCGATGTACGCGTCGGACAACATTGACGCGCGCTAATTGGTATCTTGAGCGGCATGAAAAAGGGATCGTCCGGGATAATAAAGGGTATTAGCAGCGGGGTGGATTCCAGGATGTGCCCGCGTACGTGCGTGCGCGCGGCTGTGTACGCGCTCGCCTAGTCGAGGCGCATTATCCGGAGATAATGAATCTTGGAATATGATATATTACCGGTCGCCTATCCCGAGGACGGAAGGATACACCTCGTCGTAAATTTGCTCGTCAGCCCGGCGGGAGTAACGGATCGAATCCCTACCTTCGGCCGGCCGTATCGCGACCGTGTATTACGCCTTGATTAGAGTCCCGATTAGAATCCGAGCGTTATTACGCAATGTTTTAATGCAGCACCGCGCCGTAGAAGAACGTAATAATGAGACTACGTCGGGGTCGCGATCAAAGTTGAATCAATCGGACACTGCCAGCTCTCGTTCGCGAGCAGCATCCTCTAATCACGATACACCTAACCAACTTTTTCTTTGCACCTAACATAAAATACTGTATTCTTGTTTGTAATTTTTTTTCTTATCTGTTTATCGAGAGTAATTACGTAAGAAACCTGTCGCTGTCGATTTTTAGAGCAGAACGTTAATGTAATCAGTCGACTCAAGAAAGTGAAGGGTGGAAGAACGATAATTATCAGGAAAAAAAAAAAATACATAACGCGTAATAGACAAGAAGTTTTGCCTTTTTCGGCAAAATAATATCCACTCGGCGATTCTCCATCCCGTTTAACGACTCGAGGGTATCACTCTCCCGCGCGCATCGACTTCCTTAACGATCTCTGATCTCGGTGCAAGTTCCTGCTCGGCTTCAGCAACCCGACGCGAGTTGAACGACACACGGCGCGGTACCGGATGTCGTCTCTCTCCCGGCCGCTTTGTTTCCTGCGCGGTTTCGAGGCGTGAGTTCTCCCGACCGAGGGAAAAAAATACACCGAGCACATTGTCTACCGCCGGGCAATGTCAAGACCCGCTACCATTATTGGGCGGCTTACGCGTAAACTCGCGGGTCATTCAGCGGGAAACAAAACCTTACATGTACAGCTCCCATTGCATGCTCGACGCGTCCCGGTAGTACGAAATTGTTCGAGCAATTTACTCGCCAGAGATATTCACGCCTTTATTCAGCTCGGCGCAATTGCATGCTCCGAAAAAAAAAATTGTTATATACGCGTTTCTTCGTACACATTGTATATTTTTTTATTTTATCTTACGTGTATTTAAGAAACTGTCAACGACTCGTTATTTTCGTTAAGGAAAAAGGCCTCCCCCCCCCCCTGAGGCGCCTATAAATATAGTTTGGCAAATGTTATTTACGATACGGCTCGTTTTATTCTGTAACACGCACGACACTTTTACGTCGTTCTCCTATAACGTATTCTACCCAACTCGTGTGTACGCAGGAAACGTGTTTTTGACGAGCTGATTTTGCATCAGCGGTCTGTAGCGAAAGGTTTGACAAGCGGCAATCTCTGCGGCGTGAAGGCAATTAAAGTGTAATCTTCGGGTTGATTCCCTCGGTGACGTTCCGTGGGGACGCCCGAGAAAAAGAACTCCGGCGCGGCAACCTAACGAGACCGGGAGAAAACGCGAAGTCGCCTTCGTCCCGGCGGCGCAGAGGGTTGGAGGATGACGCGACCGCGGGTTTCGTCCCTTTCAAAACGGAAATACCGAGTGACATCACGAACCGGTCGGCGTGAAACGGCGCGCGATTGGTCGCGGCAATCCGCGGTCCCGACACATTCGTCGGCGGTGTCGTAGCGCGGGATACGATTGCGATCTCCGCGCGCGAGTTACCTTCTTTTCTTCTTCCTCTCGAACCCGCAATCGCTTGCGCATCGACGTCGCCGCGCCGGCGGGATGACTAAACGTGAGAAGGATCTCTGTGTCAGGCGCGAAACGGTCAGGGACGCCCGAGCCTTCGGCGCGGCGTCCGACCGATGGAGCTCGGATGTTTCGAAAAGAATGAAGCGTCTCGACAACGCATCCGTACAATCGTTTTGTAATGCCCGAGAGCGTCCTGCTGCGAGGCCGGATTTAAGAGCCGTTATGACAACCGATTTGCGATGTAACACTATGATACATTAGATAATACGGGGCCGGCTGCGAATGCGCTGAAATAAGACGACGTTGACTCGAGAAAGAACTGAGAGGAGTGTACAATTTTTATTTAAAAGCTATAGCACCACCTTCAAACAAGATTCGCGATTAAATAAACCTTACATTACTTTTTCTAAACTTTAACTTTTCCGGAAATAAAAGATCTACCTTTTCTTATCCAAAATTTTCCTAAAATAAGGAAGCAATATTTTTACGTATTTGTTCTTTCGCTGCGTTTACTGTGCAAATAAATTTAAAACGTAAAAAATCGAGTAAAATTATCTTTTACGTTTCCGTCGGAATTTTCGCGATTCAAGGTGGCTGCCGATTATAAACATCTCTGTAATTATCGACCAGTTAACGTAACCCGTCTTGAGAAAAACAGCAGCGCGATAATAATCATCGTTCATGATAAAATAAAACGGTTTTACTGTGGCTCGAAACTCGATTTTCATTAGCCTCTAAATACCGTAATTTATTTTCATTATGTCGTTCAACGAGCTATAGTACACGCGATATTATGACTGGCTTCTTCTGATTACCATCTATTTCGGTCGTTGCAGAACTCAATGAATGGAAAAATCTTTAAAAATGAAAATAACGTAAAAAGACATCTAGATTCGTTTTTCGCTGATAAGTCTAAGATGTTTTACGAAAGTGGCATAATGAAATTAGTAAAAAGACGACAAGTAGTCATCGATAAAAATTTACAATACACAATAAATTAACATTCGCGTTGAGTTAAAAAACAAATTTTGTTATAGTTTTTTTTTTTTACGCTAAAAAACGGAAAAAATTTATTTGCCAATCCAATATCCCGCGAGAGGACGGATCTTCATTTACTTTCGCTGTATTTTTGCTCGTTATAACGGAGATTCTGGTCGCTTTGACGAAAGAAAAACGAAGAAGCAGCCTGCTAGCGCAATATGGCATATTGTACGGCGACGACGGCGGCTTCGGTGCGGCGCACACAGATAACAAAGTCGCCTAACGTAAAGCGCAAAGGGAAGAAGTCAATGGCCACGACGATGTGCATTTAGCGGTCGGAAAGAGCATTACCTAACACACGGCGCGAGATTGGATCTGCTTGCGGACGAGGACGAGGAAAAACGAGTGGATGACTTCCTACATAGATAAAGATCGCGGACGAGTATCCTCTTTAAGCGACGAGGTCGAGCCGGTCCTGCGCCCGGCATTATGCGATTCTTCGGATTAATCGGGACATTTGTCGATATGTCTTTTATCTTTCTACGGGTGTAACAACGTTTATCGATAGTTAGAGAAAAAAAAAAAAAATTTTTTAACAGTAATCTTTCTTTCATCGATTTTACTCTTGAGTGGAAGAAAAATTAAAATTAAAAATACCGTAATGAAGAGCGTTCTCTCGCATTCAGGATTCAAATAATTGACAACTACTACTTTGCTCATTAAATTGAACATTAAAATTGCAAATCGGGTAATCGTGAGATGCTCGTTCGCTATCCGAGCGGCGACAATTGTAACCGCTTCGGTCGACGCTATTGCGTATCGTACCGGCGACGACGAGGGGCTTCAATAAGCCACGCGAAGTTGTACGAGACCCTAACACAGGAACTGGTCACCACGTCCTCTGATTTATTGCCACTGTGGCGGTGGTCACCTCGTCCCGATCGACGTACGTTATTAATTTCCTAGAACCGAGTCGATAACATGATTTAGCGTTTTAACCGAAGATCCGGAAATTAATCCGTAAATTATCCGCGTAAGAACAACGACAGTCCCATTAACGAACCCCGCGGGATCGTCGAATCAATAACCATCTTTCGCGCCGCTCTTCGTCATTCGCGAGTTCCATCAATTCTTCGCTGAAGCATCATTCAAATATTGATAATGGACGCGGAACGTCAAGTCCAATCGCCGGTGGATTGCGAGCCTTTCACCCCTCGGCCTCTCCTTTTCGCCCGTGGGGAAATTGATTCTCCTTTCGGAGGGTGATTCTGTTTACAAGCGCCGAGAGAGGGAGACGACATTCGGGCGAGGGCGGTTTGATTGCTGCGCTCGTTCGAGCGAGATAGAACGAAAGGGGAAGACAGACAAGCCCTTTGACGCGAAGTGGATACTCGAGAAGGTCTTCGTGCGCCGCGGTGGGTGCGTTTGCTCACGTGCCGCGCGCCTCGTTTTTCCAATTCCTTCGTCCCCTGCGGGCAACACAATGCGCAGGTTGCCGTTTGATTCCGACGCCCTATTTCTCCGGATCTTTGCGTATATTATTCGGTAACAAAGCGGAGTCTGCTCCATTTGCCCTTCCAAACTCGGCGTTTAGCATCGAAAGGAACTTCGCACGACGTGCGGGAACCGGTCCGGCGCGATTCACGGATTTTATTAACGTGCCCGTCCGGCGCTAAATCTGTCCGTTTAAAATAGCACCCATCCCGAGAAGAAGTCTCGCTTACGATAAAACTGAATTTTTAATGACGATGGTATTCCGACGGACGCATGCTGGCTTCCGTCGTCGTCGGCGGTGGTGGCGTTTCTCGGCCGTCCTTACGTGCCATTAACCGACCTCGTGCCGAGAGAAAACTTGAACGAAAACGTGAACGAGCCAGCGATAAATGTCGGGAACGCGACGCGGAGCGCAGCAAGAGATTCGACTGTGAGAGAAAAAAGAATCGCCGATGCATTGTGCTGCCGCAGCTGGAGCGATCACGTTAAAAGTAATTGACTATCGGTCGAGTCTTTCGCTGCCCCCTCGATCATTTTAATAACGACGATTTTGGCATTAACGCGACTTTAGATGACGGTGGCAACGATGCGTTATATTTTTATACAACATATGCGTGCAGGGAAGACGAGAGAAATTAGATAGATCGAATCGACGAGGGAAGTGTGCGAAGCGGACGGAAAGTTGAGACGTCGGCTAAACGCAGCGCCGCCGAAACGCCTCCCTCGTTAATTGATTTCGTTAACGGTGCAACCATTAAACCGTAATAACTCGGAAGGTCCTACCGAGCAGAAATAACCAGCCGCAAACTGGCGGAAGAGGATTCGCTTCTTTTTCCATTACCGGACCGGGAGGATTTATCGATCCCGCGATGCGCGCGATGTTTCTCTCGCTCTCGTCCAGCGGAGAAATCGCTTCGACGTGCTCAACGGCGACCGCTTCTAATGGATATATCTCGAAAAACCGGAACGCTCAATTAAACGATTAAGGAATAATAAAAAAAAAAAAAAAAATTTGACGGAGAGTATCTGAAAACCAGCACTCGCGAAATTGAGCAAGAATTCGCTTAAACGTACGACAGATCCGCGAGTCAACACTCGGGAATTTATGTAGTATGTTGTAAAATTGCTCGCAGAAGACGGTGCGCCCGACGAGATAACTCAATCACGACCGATGTGCCACTGCATGTTAGACGAGTTAATATCTGCTCTACACGATACGCGGATTACGTTCGCGATCGATCTAACGGGATACGCGCGAGCTGGCGGTGCGCGCGAACCGTCGAGCAACGTTTCCGAAAGGTACGTGCTTATTGCTAACAGGCCATGTTAATTGCGCGTTGCGGCGAGGACAGTAACCCCGATGAGGTGTGTCATCGTCCCGTAGGATTCTTCCTTTGTATCCCGCGAAATTAAATCATCGCAATTAACTCATATTTCTAAGTAGCGAATGTGATAAACAAGGCAGATAATTAAAGCGAACTGTTTCTAACTGTACGCGAGATTGTACGCGATCGCATCGACAAAGAAGCTGGCCAAAGGCCCCCCCCCTCAAGACTTGGCAAAGCTCCTTTCCGTCGACCGCTGCCTCGCACTCGCCCGTAAACGATTATCGGCGTTAATCGGGTTCTCGGGCGATACCATCGATTTCGTCGGGAGACTATCGTATGCGCTGGGTCAACGAACCGAATCGGACGGAGAAGTAATTATATGATGAGACGCGACGACAAGAATCGACAGAACGAGAGCAGACGCGAGCGATAGTTTACGGACGCAGGTAGAGGCCCGAAATGCGAGCCACGGATGATCATCCTTCGGCGCGTAGTTTTTCTCTCGGATATCGCGCTACGAATCTGCTACTCGCTCGATCGCAAGCGAATTTGCGCGGACGAGCGCCAGAATCGATTAACGAAACGCGGATAAAACGCGCCGCCTAATAATTTATCTGCCTCGAAATGTCGACTTTGCAAAATTGACTTTGGGAAATTTCCGATTTCTTAGTCGGCGTCGTCGGTGATACACGGGCTAATTAATTAATTTGTTCTTTTCTCTCCCTCTGCGTCGATGCGCCTGTACTTTGGAAATTAAAAAATTCCTTTTTAGCAATTTAAAAAGATACACGCGAGAAAAGCAAGGACAGCAGAGAAAGAGAGATAGATATATATATATATATATATAAAAAGGGAGATGGAAGGAAGAAGAGAAGTGCGCGTACCCCGACATTATGACGGCGAATATAGCGCGAGTGTGATGTATGGTGCAATTGGTCGTTCGACATAGAATGCACGGACGGAGGTGGGATGACGGAGGGAGGATACGTCCCTCTTCGATCCACCAAATAATTGATGCATGTTCGAGCCTCCGCAGGGTTCAACGGATAATGATGGGGGTCCGCGCTCTGCCTGGACTCCCCGGGCTCCGCGGTTGCATGCCCCCCCGTCCCCTGCGTTCTCCCTCCTCCCCCCTCCCGGCCCCTTGCGTCTTGCTGCAGACGTAGACTTTCTTCATCCTTCGGCGGGAGCGAGGGGTTTGGGGAGACCTTCTACGCTAAATTAGAATTCCCCGGTAAAACGGGTCCGGCGTGATTGGTACCGTCACGGTTCGCACGTCAAATATTCCGCGCTATTGTAACCGAAGTCTTCCTCATTACGGACCGATTTAACGCAATCTGTTCAAAAAAATTAATAACTAAATAAAAAAAAAATATATATATATGTATATATGCAAATTGTACGAGACATTTATTCGTAACAACTCATGTGACTTTTCAAGCGCTTGAAATTTAAATAAAAGTTATACGCCAGTCACTGCTCTGCGATCGCATGCCTGCAACTTTGTCTTGAATCTTGCGAGTGTATTTAAATTAAATTGAATTGTGTGTCCCGCATTGTATATCCCACGAGGATTAACACGCTTGCAGCGTAAGCCAGCGTGCAAAATTGTGAATAAATAACAATAAACGACATTCTTCTCGCAACTGAACTCGTGGCACCGTTATTTCAGCTTGTATTTCTTCGGCAAATGTTATTGATAAGCGGATATGCATGGCCGGCTCGCAATATATTTTCGCCGTGTGCAGATAGTGTGGAGATCTAGTTAGAAGAATAACTTTTACCCTTTTCAAGTATCGTCTGAGGCTTGACCCCGCTACGTAGCTTTTCTGACGAGTCCAGTAGCGGGGACCGGGACGAAACGACACCGCGGTACAGCCTTATGGCTTTTAATCCCACACCAGAAAAGACATCGAACGCGATTTTTATGGGGATTACGCGCTTTAGTACAGCCGGCCGAGCCAATCGTAAAATAAAAGGAGAAAACGGAGGAAAAGAACGCGCGCGCCGCGGCATATTGTTCATTCAAAGGCGAGCATTGCAGCTATAAGTCATAGATTAGATTCAGATCGCTTTGAGCCATTGTATGCGTATCGTCCGAAGACAATGCTCCAGTGAATCAAGCCTATCATCGCGAAAGGCCGGGGAATCCCTGGCTATGCCGCGTTAAACTCGAAAAATATACAAGGCAGTTTTTTTTTTTTTTTTTCTTTTATTTACGGCGTTTGAAAATGATTTACACGATCGTTTTAGTAGTGGCTTAAAATTAGAGCGCATAATGTAACAGCGTAGACGATGCTTATTAAAAATTATTGATCGAAAATCAGGGATCGCTGACTCCGTGGCCCGGGCTCGCTGTGCCCAGTTTGAAAACCCGGTGCCCATTAAAATACCGGCCGTGCCATCCGGTTTAATTTAAGAGCGAAAATAGACTGTGAGATCCTCCCGCTCCTCGTGCATCTCATTAAAAGCAATAGCTCCCGGGGCAACCCGCGCGCGCGGCTCGCCGCCGCTCGGCCGACGTGTCGGAACGCGCGTGTGAACCTTTACATAATTTAACTCGGTTTTATCGATGTTACCTGGCGCGAGCGTGAGTCACGCTCGTAAACTGACGGCGCATCGCGGAGGCAAACCGTCACTTTATGCGAGTGTCGTTAATCGCCGCGCACGCTCACGCGTCATCGGTTGCATCCGGATTCTGGACGGAGCCACTCTGACGTAAGCCGGATAATATTGTCGTCTCGATTTCAACTGTCCCAACGCGCTCGCGATACCTCATTACCGTTCAACTTAACTCGCCGCAAAGATTGACTTGCTCCCGTCTTTTCTCCGGCGTCTATTGTACACGTACGCAATTTCCTGCGACGCAAAATTCACTTAAATCGAACTAATGATGGCTAATTAAATTCCGATTGGTATTTATTTTGAGATTGTACCCGAGTGAACCTCGCTTGAGCGAGATCAAAATTAACCGTGGCCGAGACGCGTCTTTTTGTATACGAGAGATGCGAATATAATTGTTATCCAATACAGAGTCGTTGACCTCGGAATAAATCATGCATTTAAACCAAAACTTATCTCACGATCTCTTTTTCTTCTTTATTTTCCCGCATACCAAATTGATTTTATACTTTTAAACTATTTTCGCAAACTTTGTATGTAAGGCAATATATTATTAATAATGTAATAGTATTACTTTCAATTATAAAGAGCAAATTTGAATGCATCCTTGAGAGTCGAGTAGAATAAGCGAGACAGAGAGAGAAAGACAGAAAGGCGCATATATGAATTAAGGATTCCTCGATTTCCTCGCGGCGGATCAAGCGAATATGTACCTGTACTCGCGATCCACACGGACGATTACGTACCGATTACCGTACACACGTGTAACGATACTCGCGTCGGGCAATCGATCACGTAAACGGCCTCGCACGTCCCGCATACTAATAGTCATTATTTATTTATATTGACCAGGTGGTCAGTCAATTCGTCCACGTGACGGAATTGTGCAACGAATATCTTGGCCGGTTCGTCGCGCGATAGACTACTCGGCTAAGTAACGCATATGCACACGCACCGACGGCAGATAGGCGTATCAAATCTGATACATGCGTTTAGATACACGCGCTTAGATCAATAGCAACGTATCAATATTTGCGCAATGGCGAAACTGACATGCGGTAAAGGAGATTCAAATGCCGTCTGCTTTTTACGCGAAGACTGAACATATATAAAATATACGGCAGATGGCGAAATAAGCATTGTATGAGAGACGATATTAAGAGAGATTTGAGCTTCTTCCTGTTGCCGGTGTTTGAAATTTATAGCGAGGAAACAAGCATCTTTTATTATGGGTGCATTTAAAAAGAAATGAGTTAGCTTTGCAGTTAGCTTCGAGGCTTGACACGCGGTACATGAAGCGCGCAACACGGCCGCGAAGTCGCGGCAAAGAGCAGCGGTAGGTGATTGTACAAACACGGCTTTCGTTAGAAAGAATAACTGCAGAGCGAAAGAATAGGGGAAACAGCATTATTTATCACCTCAGCTTGCAGACATCATTTATCATTCCGCGATAAATATTCTACGCTGAAATATCGACATACGCGATAATCAATCTTTGAATTATGCGGGATTAGACGCTCGACTAAAATAACTAGTCTATAACGGCGGATACAATTTTAAAAACTACCACTACAAATTTTGCGTGCATTAAAAAAAGAAATTATTATTCGACAAACATTATCGAGTACATTAGGTATAACTTTAATTCTCACATTATAAAAAAAAAAAAAATAAAAAAATTTACAGTTACTGGACAGCTATTAAATTTTAATTGATTAGAAATATCTCGTTAAGATTAGCTTCAATTAATTCGATTAAAATTCAGTGTATTATTTCTTCAAATATAATTGTATAACAATGTTAATTAGAGTTTTAAAAAATAATGTAGAAAATTATCGAGCAAAATAGAGCCGCATCGATAATATAAAATAGTTTACGAGCAGAATATAAATAATATCGCCCACGTATCGATCGTAGCCAGAAGGCAGCCCGCGGTACGCCGCTGTCATCGAGCCCCATCGCGAACGTTTCAAGCCGCATACATGCATTCATGTATGAGCCGTGAGAACCTAACTGTGAACGCTCACCGTTGCTCGCCATCGAAGAGCCAGACGGGCTCGCGGTCGGCCGACTGGCCGGCGAGGTCAAAGGGCAGCACGTCGGCCGATTTTGCATAAAGGCGCACTTTCGTTTTTCGACCCCACGACCCGTACGAACGACAAAAAGGAAAGGGATAAACGCACGAAACGAACTAATAACGCAACTCAACAAAAATTTTTTTTTTTTTAATTAACTACGATAACACTATATGACTAAATCTTTTTGAGTAAAACTTTTTTTTTTTTAATTAGTATAATAGTTTGTAACAAAAATTTACAGAACCTTTCATAAAAAAAAAAGAAGAAAAAGAATGAAGAATTTTGAACCAATGCCATTTGCTAGATCCAATTTAGATACGATTTTACATAAAGATATTCTTGCAAGTTACGACTTGAAATCCCGCCGTTAAACCGACTATAAGTTTAAAAACCAATGGATTCATCCCCGGATGACAAGTTGCAGCGGTTACTTTAATTCGCCAAAATCTCTCGACCATTTATTTTAAGCCACCATTTGTTCCCGCAACTGTTCGGGCAGCCTAACAAAAGCTAAAGAGATAACCGGTCGCTGTCGCGAGCAATTCTTATACGTGGAAGTAGTTTATGGTACCACGAAGGGACGAAGCAATCCGATTTAGGCGAAAGCATGGCGGGGTCGCAAACCGCCGCCGTCGGTTTACATTTATAAATGCGAGTTCTCGTGATATAGTGCCCGTTTAACTCGGCTCGTACTAATTTTATCGGTCTAATAGTGGCACAGCTTATTTTTTATTTTCGGCACGAATGCATTTTTATATTCATATTTTTTACTCGCTTTCTTCCTTCGAGCCTTTAAGTTTTGCTCGTCCTATTGGGACCGAATTGATCCGGCGGGGCGATTTTCATGGACTTATCCCTTTCACGGTGATTACCGGTGGCACACGCGTAACGAGTTTCCCATGCAAATGAGATCCCGCGTAGTGAATTAGCGTTTATTGCAGAGTATACGGAAGAAGTTTAATTATCGAAGATCGGAGAGAGGAAAATGATCGCTGGATCCGAAACCCGACCGTGGTATTCATGCGCGCGTCACCGACGACGGAGTCGGGACTTCGCGGGCAGGAGACCGGGACGTCCTCGCGGAATCGTATACGCGGGCAGAATGGGCGGTTTAGATCGTATCGTTCGCGATTTACCGCGGCACTTTGGATTCCTCGGTCGGCCGGCGGCTCGTTGACGCGCGCTGCTTTCGCAATGACCACGTGGGTAACATCCGCCGAGTCAATAAAATCGCCGGCGACTATCACGGCGCGCCGCCTCTCTTATAGGAAAACGTCTTAACCCTCGGTGTAATGCGAGAATTATGCGGACCAGTTACGGAGCTAAGACGCCGGCACCTGCGTACGTTCCCTCTTCTCGCCGGGCCGTCTCTCCTTCCACGGCCCACGGGATAATTGAAATGATAACGATTACGATGTAACAGATGTAACGATTATCGAGCGGCGGATACCCGCCGACCGTCTGCGGCTGGTGGGACTGGGTATTTTCTTGATTTATGGCAACACGTACACGCCCGATGGGCATACGACGCGCGTAATGATTCGACTTAATTTATCAGGAATGACTTTTTCGTGGTTTATGGGAGATCAGAGGTATCGATATCGACTACGATCTTCGCCAGGCGTTTCCTTCGCCGCGCCTCTCCCTTTCGCTCTTATTACGATTATCTTTATCACCATCGAGAAATGGCATTTTAATCTTTCGCGCAGTTTCCTCCATCGCTTTTTTCCCGCAGGAAAATCAAGGTTATTATTGTACAATTACTAATTGAAAATTACCCGGTTATTACAATTGCCTTAAATAGCTTATTAACCACTCGTTATCGTATAATGTGCACGATTTATACGTGATAGTAGAAGTGTGAGGCGAGCGGATGCGTTCGCGATTGTTTTGCGCAAAAATGCAATGGCTCTCGCTCGATTTTATGAAATCCCGCGGGAGTCGACGGGAGACGTCGCGGGAAGATCCCGATGATTATCCGTGCGCGCATGTAATTTGCCTGGCATTAGTCCGATAGTAAATTCTACGCAGTCGCATGAATCGTGCGAAATTCGCGTACGCGCCGAGCATTACAATGTGATTACCGTCGCACTTACTGGTTAATGCCGCCAATCGTTAACGCGAAAGGAATTTGTGACCTGCACTGCCGCGAAAACAGAAGTTTCCGCACGTAATTCACAGCGACGACATTAGTTGAACTCTTCGCTGAGAGGAAGGCATCTCGAACCAAACCAATTTAATTTGATTTACTTGCTCAACGTAATAAAATCTTCAATTGAATCCATAATAAATTTTTCCGCTTTGATTCTTGAAACAAATAATTTTCTTTTTATAGCTTTACGATAATAAAAAAATTAGTATTAGAAAAATTTCAATCAAAGCCTTTTAACATTTTCGTTAAAACCTTGGTTCGTAGGACAAAACATTTTCCCTACCGTTGGGTTGGTCACGAGACTGGTCGCGAGGATATATAAAAAGGGCGCATCACCGACGCGGAAGACGCGAGAAAGTAATGTAAGAACTGCCTGAAACAGGAAGTACTGCTCGCTAAACGAGATTTAATTGCTCACGAAGTCGTTACAAGCGCGCGAGCGTTTAATCAGTGACAACGATTTGATCGAATTAAGACGTTCAGCGCCTCGGGCGTTTTCTCTTCAATCGTTCTTCTTTATAGAAACGTAAGTAATGATCGAGAAAGAGCGGGGAGAGAAAGAAAAGGAGAGGAACGCCGATTTTTCATTTCTTTGCGTTCATTCCTATTCAACCACGCGTGCATAATAACGTCAAATTACATTGCACGCGTAATTATCAGGTGAAACAAGCCAGTTTAACGGTTAGCGACCCTGCAGGATGATCTATTGTGAAATTGCAGCTTTGCATGCGGTTGAATATACGTGTTATCAGGCATCGTTCGATATGTAAAGTGTTATCAATCTCCATCAAGTTTTTCTTTTTAAACGAACTATCGATAAAGCAATTTGAAAAATAAATATCAGCTTTTTGTCTGCTTTTTATCGGCTAAAATATTAATTTTGTTCCGACAATTTGTATATGTATTGGGTGATGCATAATACAATGTTGCTTTAAAACGAGTAACGTTATCGGATTGTCGCTCGTGATAAGAATCGATTCGATAAAAAAAAAAAAAAAAATCCTCACGGGAACTCGAGACGATTCTCTGTATATGGGTTACAATAAAAAAGACTGCATCTGTTCAGATGCAGAATAAATAAAACTCGCGCGAGAAAATAGTGGAATATCAGGATTTGAATTGGAGGTACGCGCGCAACGTTTTCTCAAAGTTGCTTCTGAATAATATATCGCCGACCGGAAAAGTTGGCCCGATAGATATCAACGTCCCGATACAACATCGCGTATACGAGTAACTTGAGTATACGTACACATACAAGTTGAATACGGTACTTGAGAAAGAGGAGAAATAGAGTTAAATCCATTATGCGCTCCAAACGAGAATGCTGCGAGGAATATATCAAACAGATCTGCTATCACGTATAAAAATTTTCATTCGTGCGAAATTTAGACCGTTTATTTATGTTCAGTTTTCTCAAATGTAAAAAAAAAATGGTGCAGTTTGTTAAAGGGCAAGAGCATGTCGTAGAGTTGTACATGCACGCGATCACGTTTGAAACGCCTCGAAAGGAAATCGCAGATACGAATCTCCGCCGCATTGAGTTACTATGAAATTTTATCGTAATATCTTTTTGACAGAGACTGCAAACTCTTTAATTATTCTGATCTCTTAAAAGTCTTAAAATGTAGTTAATATTTTTTTTTTTTAACCATTTTTTACGATCGAAATTACTGTTTAGGTATTCTCGTATGTTACAATGTATCAAAGACCTGAAGAATAAACAGTTCCGTTTCGGATCAAGCGTGATAATAAATGTTTATTGAAGTAATAATCCGCGCAGAACGAGTAGATGTTCAATGCGTATCTATCTTTCCTTCCCCCGTACAAACCCGTAGATTCTTGGCTTCAACTGCGCCGAGAGAGTACCTTATTGCAACGACGCAAACATTGACACTGTCACGAGTTACACGAATCTTTTTACCTCTATCTTCATCTCTGGAGAAAGAGAAGCGAAGAAAGAGAGAAAGAGACTTGTCGGTCAATGTACAGTGAAAAAGAAGAAGCAAAAGAGAGTCTGTTTACCCTGCCGATGACTGAACTAATAGAAACGACGAGAAGTGGTACTCGCTTTTCGATTTTCAAAGGTGCGTCGTCGGGCGCATTCCTGAGATATTTCTGTCGCCGTCGACGAAGGGAGGGGAGAGGAGGGGGGGAGGGGAAAACCGAAGGTAAATTGAAAATTGGAGGAGCATGAGAAATCCAGCGAAATGCACAGCATCGGGCGTCGATACAGAACGGCGAGAACGAACCGAAGCGAGAAATGTCAACCTTCCACGGGGTTCAAACTCAGCGAATCGGAAGGAGACTCTCGCCCTCGGCGCGACGAGACGGCAAAGTAAATTGTCGCCTATGTTATACAAGTGGAAGCGATGTTGTAGATGCCAAGCGGTTTTAAAGCTGTCGACGAGAGGCGAAAAGCTTGAAAAAAAAAAACCCCCAGAAAACGAGAGGAGAGGAAGGGAAAAAAATGTCAAAACCAGAAGATCCGCACCACGCCAAGTGGAAGTGCGTTAAAACTTGACGTTATAACATCTCCTTTTCCGGTTTCTGCTATTTCAAAGAACTAACCGCTACCGATCGGGATCGAGAGGCTCATTTCTTTTTTTCTTAAGAAATAAAAAAATTTTTAAAAAAATGTAATTTTGATTGTCTTGATGCACCGTCTAGCAAATCACGACCTAGCCGCGGGCAATCCGGAGGAACGCGGAATATCGCACAATATCCATCACTCGGTGCTCCCTTAAGATGAAGGAAAGATAGATTAGAAGGGATTTCCGTGCGGTTAATCAATCGACCGGAGCCAGAAGGGAAATCCAGAATTACACTGAAGATTAAACCAGCAGCAGCCGTGATTAAGGCCGCAACAACGTTAATAAGCACGCGCATCGAATAAATCCGAATTTGTTAAAAGAAGAAATTCCTGAGAACGACATTATTTATTACATCACATCCGGTGCAACCTATCCATCGGCGACAATCGTTGTTCCCAACATGCGCCCTTTAAAAATCCCCACAATAGAATCTGCGCGATCTAAAAATAGTGGATTCGCGGCAACGTCAACGTTATGCGCGCGAACCTTGCTCGGCGATATGTATTAGCATTCCGTCGACGATCGCGCAAGGTATTTCGATAATTCGACGAAGACGTGTCGCCGATCGTGATCGGCGAACGAATTCGCGAAACGGGGTGAGCAGTATCGAGCAACGATGCGTCCCACGCAACATGGGTGAATGTATACGAATATATGGCGTAGCACATATATATATATGTGTGTGTGTATCACTTAAAAGAGATTCCTTCGTTTCTGCGCTTGAAAGAAAAGCAGAAAGAAAGGCAGAAAAGAGGGAAGATTTCGGGAACAAACGAGTGGCATCTCCGTATTGAATCATCTTCGGCTCGTTCTACGCTACGGCCACACCGTGATAATTAATCGAATAATGGCATAGAAATATTGCAGCGAAAATTTTTCCCAGCCAGCACGGGGGTCGGTGACCTCGCGGCTCGTCGAGGGCTCTAAACGTACACGCGCGCGAGGAGACGTTTACGGCGGCGTAGAGTGTCGGTATCACCGCGCGAGAATGTCGAATGGAATTACGTCAAGAGAAGATATCCTACTCCGCGCCGGCCGCAGGTTTACCGTTTTGCCTTCGGAATCGAGCATCTCCTCTTATTCTTCTTCTTTTCCTTTGCCTGCGTCTTCGCGCGGCGCGACGCGGCTCAAAGGTTGCAAACGCACTGACCCATGCGTGTCACCGTTATTCCCATTGATTTTTCTCCTCGAAAATCCGCAGAGCGTGCGCTCGGGCGGGTAGCTCCTCTCCACGTCTTTCGGTACCTGCACGTACGGTACGAGTCGAATCGGCGAAGCTCGCCGGCTACGCTCCCGCGAAGAGGAAGATACGCGTCATTAACTTATGTAGTACATGGGAAGCAGCGGAGAGAGAGAGCGGCTCGAGCTACTGTATTTGCATGATTGACGAACTCCCGGGAAAGAAAGGGGAAAAGGAACACGCGATAACCCTCAATCGCGGATGCCGACCTTCGTCATTACGTAACAAAACCAACAAATTTATACTCGCAGAAATCGCCGATGTTAGGGAAGAACATTTAATTTCCCATGAGTGTCGTAGCCGCTAACGAAACTACACCCTTGCGTTAATTTACCGTGAAATGAGTTATACCACGAACGCCAAATGGCTCGTCAAAGGTCAATCCAATGGTTCACCCCGATTAATCTGACACTTCCATTTATTTCGGCATTTTTATATTTATCAAAATTTTTCCCTCAGCTTTTATCAAATACGATGCAAATAATTTTATTAAATTTTACATATTTTGTTATTATCATTACCCTGGCCGAACGTCACATGGCGTGTGTGCTCGGGGAGGCAGGAGATGAAAAAAATGGCTCGACACGGAGATATCGCATAAATCACGTCACCGCGCTCACGACGGAGCTAACAACGTTGCGGACGCAATTATTATAGCATCGGCAACGGGTCAAAAATCGAAACAGGTTTCCGCCGCGACGACGCTCCATCATTCGCGCCGCGGACGCGTTTTCTTCGAAAACACGATCTGCCGTCAAAGGCGACGACAACGGGAGGTGAAAAATGGACGAAAACAACACGCCCGTCGCGAAGGGACGTCCACCGAGACGGACGATACAATTACACGCTATTCATAAAACTGCACGAGGCATAAGTAACATGATTAATGAACGATAACGCAATTACGCCATGATACGCCTCGCGTGCATCACTCTCTTTCTCTCTTTCGTCGCGCAAGTGCATGTCGCGCCGTTCCGTTCAGCCCGCCTCGTGCAAAACGTCCACCCTTATACATCATCCGCTTTCGTTCCGCCTGTCCTGCTCTTTTACGCCGGTTTCGTACGTGTCTACCCCCCGCCCTCCGACCTTAATCGTCGCATTTGGTCCTTTGGAAACGTCGTGCGATAGCTCGAGCGAACTGGTCGCGTTAAAACGATTGCTTTGAGTCGGGAATCAATTTCGTCTTAATATAATTAACGCAATAAATTTCCAAGAACTCTAAATACCAGGAATATCTAAGACACGTCCAGATAAAAAAAAAAAAAAAAAAATATTAATTGCGATTTTATCGAAGCGTCGGAATTTTTAATACCGAGACTGCGGCAATACGCCGAATGCAGATGCATCGCGAGGAATTGTCGAAACTTTCGAGAAGAGCCTGGCGTGCAAAAAGAGTGAGTGACGCACGTGCGAACGACGGACGCCCGATTCTGGGAGGTGATTCGACACGAACCGGCTAGGGTATTTATATCCGTTGCGTCGTACCTCGCAGATGTAAGTAAAAGCGTTACGAGATAAGATAGATTAGAGATTATCGCGTTAATGTATCAAGACGCCAGAGGAGTCGCGCCGAGAAGGATGACGCGGCGCGTCGATCACGATGACTCATGCAAATGTGTATTCCTCGCGTGCGGATTCCGGATCCGGTTCTCTTTTCGTGTTAATAAATTTGCGATCGCTTGCAGTTGATTAGAAACACGGCAGCGATCAGATGGTAAATTGCTAAGAGGAAAAGTCTCGTGTGCGCCCGACGCTGCGCCGAGCTGCATCCGGATCACTTCTCGCTGAGAACGTCGGTATACTTGGACTTAGGTTTTACGTTTGAAACTGTAGCCTGAGTGTCCCATAATGAAGGATTTCCGAAACGGCTGATCGACGCAATTCCTCTTAACTATTCACCGCTTTATTAGGACGGCAAGAGGCACATTTCGCCGTTGGCGCTCGTCCTTGCCTCGTTGCGACACTCTCCTTGTTTCAAAACGGATTCCACGGAGTCAATTAGCGACCGGAGCGCGCTTCAGAAGCCCGTTGGCTAGCTCTTGATTATTTAAAAGATTATTTCGCAATTTTAATGGAGTGGTTTTCTTTTACGTAGAAGAAACAAGAGTAAATGACCCGCGCTTTCTTATTACCTAGTAAATATTTAAAAATACTATTTGCAAAACAGATTAGCCCGTTCTTAAAATTAAAATATTAGATTAGGGTATTTTTCAAGCTTTATCCTTCGATCGTGCGGTCAAAATAGGAAAACGCGTCATCTTCTCGAGCGCATAGAGGCAGCTTTGTTTCCAGGACTCGCTGTTCTTCGGTAAGAGCTCAAAGGAAACGGGCGAAGCCGAAGAGTCTGGATAAAGAGAGGTCTGGTCTTAACAGTTATGACAAAACTGTCGATTGGTAAAACCGACGAGCGACACGAGGATGGCCAAGTCGTAAAAAGATACGGTCCAACGGGAAAAGTGCGTTCTGTTATTTGCAATATACATACAGACACGGAAGGTTGATTGAGTTCAAAGCCGGGAAGACGGTGATAGAGAGGGAGGGAGAGAGAAAGAGGTCGTGGTTCCTGCTGCGATAACGAAATAACCCGAATGACCGAAGACACGTAGACTCGTTAACCCTCGTGCTCGACGAACGGTAACGACGATGCAACTTCATAGATACTCGCTTATCGCGTTCAAAGGCGGGTTCGCGGTAACGTAACGGCCGCGTATACATATGTATATTAATGCATCTGCCGAGCAGCCGCGTGCAATTTTTGCGCGTCCGGAGGCGTCTTGGCGACAACGGGAATTATCGAGGCTGCGCCCGTAATTAAAATACATCTCGCGCTGGCGTTGCACAATGAGCGCGCGATAACTCGTTCGTTAAGGACTATCGGCGCGTTAACGGTGCGGCAGAGAGATTTTCGCGGCGTTCGAGCTACGAAGCGCCCGTCGCCGCGGCGGGCTGCGCGTCGCGTCTCGACGTGTGTATCCACGAGATAACGAAACGCACGTTGTATTCCGGAGCGGTTCGGCCGCTCGTCGCCAATTATCTCCGAGTCGGTAAATCACCCGCCGACACTCGCTATTTGTCAACGGCCGCGACTATCCCGGATAGCCGGTTTCCCTCCCCGCGCGTGCACACGCGGGAGATGATAGCGCGAGAGAACGATAATCACTTATTTCGACGTGTCAACAGGTTGATAATTAATCGTCCGCCCGGCGGATGAAGCGAGAAACGATCGCCGATCACGAGTCCGGGAAAATAGAGAAGCCACCGGGTGCTTGATCGATTTCAAGCGCGTAAAAAACGCGGCGCTCGTACCACGGTGGATTTTGTGCTATATGCTGAGCAGGACGATCGGGAAAAGAGAAGAAGGAGACACTTTGCGCTCGGTTATCTTTGGTTTAAATATAGCTTGGAAAGATTCTAAAACTGCGTTGCGTATATCCTAGATATCCGCGGACACCATTAAAAAAAAGAAGTGACGTTGATCTGAGACTCCCGTATGTACATGTGACTGCTACGTTACCGCGAACCCGCCTTTGAACGCGATAACTTGTTCGCGCGATGAAAATCACACGGTCGTAACTTTCCGCTGAATATTAACGATTTCAGTGGCGCGCGGCCCGACTAAACGCACGATGGGCACCGTATTGTAAATCATTCGGCACATTATTTAAAATGGAGGCGGTCGTTTATGCGGCGAGTGAAAAAGTCGCGCGCGAAGACACTCACCTTGAACGAGCCTTGTAATTATGTATAATGTAATCGAAAATATAGGACTTGGATTTAATAAAATTTTTCTTTTTTTTTTTTTTTGTAAATACGACGAATGCCAGACCGTGGCGCAATGTAAAAAAAAAAAAAGAAAAAAAAAATACAAAACGCAAAAAACATTTTCCAGCAGGCGTCTTGAAACTTTCGCTTTTTCGCCGCTTTTTTTTTCGAGTTCTTCGACTCGCCAGTCGCCGGAGCGCGACGCGTATTACCCGCGCAAAATGATAACGATCTGTTTATACAACGTGGCGATTCTTTTCTCTGCGCATTCTCGTCTAATTTCCAGCGCGCGAGAAACTTGGCTAAAATGAGTATCCGGTAGCTGATTATCCTCCCGTAACCATAACACGCATATCATATTGAAAACTCGTTCGCTCGAGGCACTGGGGAAGGAAGAACGGCGCGCGGGGGAAGGATAAAAAGAAGGGAACGTAGCCTTCTCTCTCGAGGAAGAGAAGAACGCGGGCAAGAGCAACGAGACGCGATGAAGAAGCCGATGTAGTCATGGTCCGATAAGCGAGTATCTATGCTGAGCGGGAGGACGACCGGGAAAGAGAAGAGGGAGACACTTTGCGCTCGGCTATCTTTGGTCTAAATATAGCTCGGGAAGATTCTAAAACTGCGTTGCGTGTATCCTAGATATCCGCGGATACCCCAGCCGACCAGCGGTATGCCGCATCATTGCCGATCGTCACCGAGCTTCGCGGAAAATCGCCGATCGAGTTTTACTCTTATTGCGAGAAGCCCATGCAGGTGACTCTAATCGACGGTGGTCATCGGCTATAAATTATTATTGCTCCTTCTCGTTCATACCGATTATCGAGGGAATTCAGCTATTTTTATTCGCTCTCGCCGGTTTTATGGAACGCAAGGGCGCCTCGCGCGAACCTGTATCGGTCGGTCTATCTTTTGTCCGTCGTTTCGATAACGATGCAGAGGCATCGAGAGCGTCGGGGCGTTCGTCGCGGGAGCGCGACTGCGAGCGAACCGGCACGCCGGATCACGATCGCGCCCATGCTCGCACGAAGCGGAGCAGGGGGGAAAAAAAAAAAGTCGGTTTCTCGATTAAACCCGTTCCCCGTCGGCGTATCATCGTCGACGTCGGGCGCTTCTTCGGTCATCGATCATGCCGCGCGATGTACTCGAATCTGATCTTTTATTTCGCGACGCGCTTGTGTCCGCGCTTCATCCGGACGCGGCAAAAAACGGTGGAAGGAAGCACTAACTGGCGGAGCTGTCCCGCGCCGCTGCTCCGGCGTGTTCGAGCTATTATGGTAAGCGAGCGTCATAGTTTATTGCACCTAATAACACGCGGTAAAAAGCGGCCGGACGAGATTCGCTCGCTCGCCGGGAGCTTCCTCGAGATGCGCGCGACCTCGCGATCGCCGATCGATTACGCGCCGCGAGCTTGACGAGCCTTCCTCTCCGGACGAGGCGCGATGTCCGCGCGAAGGTAATTATTTTACGGCGGCGGAATTGGACGGTGACCGACCGCGCGATATCGCGGCCATTCGGGCGGTCCAGATTGCGACGTCGACGCAATGAGATTTTACGCTCGGCAGATTATCTTGACGCGTCTAACGAACGTGACGTGTTCACTTGCCTTGGCCGCCCGCGTTAGAGAAGACCGGAGCTCTCTCTCTCTCTCTCTCTCTGCTGTTAGTGGCAGAACGATTTCTCGTGCGAGGAACGATAAACGCGCGAATCGCCGCACCGGGGCCGTTTAAACATCCCGAATAAATCAAGTGCGCTAACGAACCCCTTGGAGATAGAACGATACCTCGCGCGATGTCCACGCGACACTCAACGATGTTAAGAAATTTCACGAGTGAAAAAAATTGCAAGAAAAACGGCCTTGCTTAGTTGCCAATTGTTTTGCCGTTAATCGCAAGTAACTGATACAATTATTAAATTCCAAACGACCAATAGAGAGATGTGTACATTTAATTATAAATGTCAGATATTAATAAACAGATTCCTAAATTCTACATTTTATAATAAATTTCTCGCGGTCTATCATCTTCGAAGTTTGCAGCCTCAACGAATGCAAATTTTCTTGTAAATGTCGCATCGCTGAAAATTGATGGGCCGACGCAAGCCGCAAGTAACACCGCAAAACCGCAAGATCGGCGAGTATCGGGCACATATCGAACGCTGCGCTCAATCTTGGCACACGCGACATTCGCGCGTTGGCATCCAACTTTAAATCGTGCGAGGTACGACTTAGCGGCGCGCGGTTACCACGCAAGGCGAAGTTGTAATTAATCCAAGTCCGTAAGCCAAACGAAATTTATGTTGCGAAACAATATAAAGAGATTAGGAAACGCCAAGCTGAGCGTTACGGTGACTAAAGGTCGCGCGTGCACGCAAATCTCATTTCCTTTATCGAGTTTAGAACTAAGATTCAATTTGACGGGCGCGAGGCAAGATGGAGCTTAGTCTAAGGGCGGTTCTCGGCGACGCACGCGGTCGATGCGCTCGAGAGACGCGTTGGCGCGTGCAATGACAACCGCCGGGCAGATCGATCCTAACGTCGCGCAATCCGCCGTCGCGAGGGACCGGAACGTCTCGACTGTGCGAGGAGGGTTGCCAGGGTTTACGTCCCCCGATAATGCCGAGGGTGAAACGTCTCGGCGGAGGGACCGCCTCTCTCTGCGTTTGCACGGATCTCCTTTTCCCTTCGGCTCTTACAATTTACTCTGGCGAGACCAAGTCCCGGCGATCGTGAGAAGCCGAATTATTTTTATCGACGCGAAATTATTATGGAAGACGAAATTAATTCGAAAATAATTGTTACTCGAGCGCCTCGTTTAGCGGCATGTATCCGAGCTTCGTTGACGGCTGGCCTCGGGATAATTTAGATTCTGGGATCGAGAAAGGTCATTAACGTGCTACCGATCGCGTCGGGGCCTAATCACATTCGGCTACCGAGATATAAATTATAACCGTACTCGTCTCGCAGTCGCCTCCGGCATTTCGGCTCTCGAGAATCTTCCTATTTTCGTGCGACTACGACCTTTGTCTCTTGTGTTTTGACTATACCGTTTCTAACGGCATAGAGCGAACGTTGAGAATAACGCGACAAATTGACAAGGGGAGCGCGCTTGCATTCCTGCATGCATTTCGTTCGATCGGCTGGCTTTAATAGACGCGAGCGTGTTCCAGCAAGAGCCGATATCTCACGAGGAGGAGAGGTGATGGAAGCGAACGTGGCGTAGGTCACGGTCAACCGCTGCATCGTATCGAGACCTGATCTCTCGCGAGTCGCGGGCGTCTCGCGCAGGTTTCTCGCGGCGATATTTCTACCACCAACGACGTTCTTCTTTCGCGGTTTGTGTCGCGCATGCATAATTTACTATCCCGCTTTAATTATTACCGCACCGGTTTTAACGTCACGAAGAGAGGTTTCGTGCAGTTGCAAGACGCAGAGTGGTCTAGATCGCGTTTTCGTCGACTAGGAAAAATACTCCGAAGGACCGAGACGGACGAAGAGAGGGAGGATTTGCGGGGTGGCTTTCGCCAACTCGAGCCGGCCGCATTCGGCCACGGCTTCGTCGCAGCTGCACGCGGCCAGCTATTAATTCAGGTTGACACTTGAGCTGTTTTGAATTATGGCTGTTGTATCGGACTATTAATTTTCCCCGCGCGGTGATGCCTTGGAGAATCGCGCGCGGTGAGAAACTCGCAGGTAAAGACGTCGCGACACCCGCGGCGGTCAGACGACGTTCCCGTGGCGCGACACGTGTTTGCGATTGTAATGTCTCGCTCGGTTTCTAATTCATAATTCTTGCACCGCTGCCGCAGTTTGATCGACAAATACTCGACAAAAAAAAAGAAAGGAACAAGACGATCCAGAATATTAAATACTGATAGAATTAATATAACTTTCGTTAATAAATCCCTACTTTATTTAATTGTATAATACTCTACAATATTATCAGAGTAGTAAAAAAAAAAAAAAAAAAAGGTTTGCTGCTTCTTGTTGTAAAACTTGGAAGTAAATTTCCTGAAAGATTTGTACAACTCTTATGGAAAGATCCGACTTCGAGAGCACTGGGTAACGTTATTCCTCGAGGGAACGAACTTTTTGTCGCCGATGTAGGAACTGGTAAGGGCAAGAGCGCGATTACCACATTCGCGCAGCGCGCTTGATGCATTTCGTAACACAGACGAGCCAGGAGCGCTCCGACGAATGCAGAAAACGTACTCACGAGCGGAGCGTACGTGAAAGGCGAAGAACACTGGACTCGCCTCCCGATGTCTGCATCCGTAAACATTACATAAGAGTTCGGAAACGGAATTCACCGCTCGAGCGAAGGAACGATGACGATAGCGCGATCGAATATGCAGCGATGAAATCATTTTTACCAAAATTACGTCATGTACAGTTGTGTCATTTTAACTGGAACCTCAAATCATTATTGCGTCACTTCTCAGGTAAGAATAATCAACGAACGTTCGCGCGCAAGTTTTTATAAACTGGATTATCGACTTAAACAGTCGTTCTATCTTACAGCCTTTTGCGTTAATTAATAAAGAAGATTAAAAATTAAATTTGAGAAAGTGAGATTATTAAAAGTTCCAGGGATAATACGAATACATAATTCAAGTATCCAAAAATAATACGAATTCAAATTTCGTACGATATCTACCAAGAAATAAAAATCAAAATAAATTTATCCATGTAAAATTTTGTTTTAAATAAAATCCTGACGCTGCACTCGAAATTGCCGACGTCCGACTGTCCCCGACGGTCGAGCACGGTAAAAGAAGTTACGTTTAAGTCGAAGTGGATGTACGGAGCCCACCCGGCGCGATCGAGAGTCATCCAGTCGCCGCGGCGTTCTGGCTCACGGCCAGCTGACTTGGCGAGAACACACCGCCGACCCGATCGCGGCCCCAACGTACATAGATACACCCACACGCGTCCGAGTGAGAGCGCGGTGCCTGCCTACCACACGTGCAACGACCCCGTGAACTTGAACTTGCGCCGGTCTCTCGTCTCGTCGCGGTTTAGCACGGATCGTTCGCCGAAACGTTGTTAAGCGGCGCGAAAAGAAAAAGGATCCCGCCTGCCGACCTGCATCCGAAGCGGCGAGGGAAGAGAGAGGATATGCGCGACGTGGACAGCGGACGGGAGAGGTTGCCTTCGCGGAAGAAGACGAGCCGGGAACGCGGGATGATGTTAATCGCTACCGGGAAACGGCTAAGACTCTCGCGCGGCCTTCGCAGCATCACCGCGGCACCGGGCGAGCATATGCGTCAAGATCCGAATGTGCGGAGGTCCTTTCCGATTCTGCTCGGGTCCTCCTAAACTTCGGGTACGAAAACGCGGCTGAATTTCAGATTGCCCTGCGTGCGTGCGAGCGTATACGCGCGGACGAATCTTTATGTCGCCATATGGCGACGGCGGCCTCTTCTATCCTTGTTCTCCCGCTGGTTTTATACTCTCGTCAGACAAGCGCAGGGGCTGTTGCGAATGCGATTACGTGCTTCTCGCATAAACGCGATGCCGTCGTGGCCGTAGCCGCGGTTACGATCGACCGGTAGCCACAAACGTTCAATCGAATCGCCAAATTGTCCATCGACTGCTGCTTAATTTCGCATTCAAAGAATCGGCGCGAAACTTTTCAATGCCAACAAAAGAACTAACGTAACGATACTCAATAATGACGTGCACGAATTGGGACCTTTTGAAAAACAACGCGCGCACGGTTTCTTCTAATATATTTTTAAAAAATAAGGAAAAGAATTAAAAAAAAATATCTGCTTGGTTTAAACATTTGTGCTTGCAATATCCGAGCTCCGCTGTTTCTCCTACGAGAAAATCTAAATTTATCGAGTTTTTCCGCTCCGCTCGAGAAGGCGGTATAAATTACACGCTGCTTCCCGTATCTCGTGAATTTTTCGACCGACGCTTTTATCAGGAAACGAAACTCGAAGCGAAATGCGGATCTGGCTTGTAGAATTGTTTCGAGGATAAAGTTCGGCGGAAGACCAATGCGACCTCGTCGAAATAAATAGCCGCGATATCGTAGCCGTCAGTAGTTTGTTCGATAGTGTAACCGATGCAGTTTTATCGCGAGTCGTTTTTCTCGCCCGCGCCCAGACACTTAATTTTATTTTCCTTCTTTTTCGTTTGTTATTTTTTTTTTCTTTTTTTTTTACGCTCTAAGTGACGCATCGAGAGAATTTAACAAATTTTACAGCTCTCAACTAAAAAGACAATTAAAATAAAACAAGCAATAAAATACTACTTTTTATCGCGTACGAATCATTATTCTGAACATCCATATCAACAGTAATTTCCCAAAAAGACGGTAAATCTTTTTTTTTTTCGACAAGTAACAATTCGGTAGAATCAAAAAGGGTTATTAAACATGCTCTGTACCGAAAAAAAACTCGCAGTTAAGTCGCATTACGATGTTATCCTGGATCCGTGCATCCATGGTTCATCGACCAACCATGACGGGCCCCGGCCGCCGTGCGCAAAAAAGAAAATATCCTCGAAGACCACAGGCGATGCAGATGAAGGATTAATTGGTTACAGTTCGCGATGTGTACATTCCGGTTCCCCAACGCGATGCATTCGTGCGCGAGTTTGAGATAACGTCTATTATCAACGCAGCGATCTGACCGAGCTGTGGACCAATTCCCTCGTTTCGGGCGAGCTTTTTGTACGTTCCGTAAATCGCTCTCTTTTTCCTCTCCAATATACGCGCACACGTCGAAAGAGAAATATCGTTTTAATCGACGTGACCAACGGGGGTTTACAACTTCTTCGCCGGGATACAATGGCACGTGACGAGCGGCGAACGAAATGCGAATTTGATTGTTCGACCGGCAGGCCAGAAAAATTTCATACAAAAAATCGTCCCGCGTAGCGTGGCTGTTTGTAAAATATGCGTCGAGCTGCGTCCTCGTCCGATACGTGCGAGTATAATTAGTTAAAATAAATTGAGATAAATATAGATTTCATCGCGACAGAATTAATAATGAAAAAATCGTCATTATGTATACGGTATTATCAATTAGAGACGTAAAAAACTAGATAAAATCGTATGAAACAGATCGCGATATCGCAGGTTCCCATTTAATATTTCCCGAATTTAAACAAGAAATTATTGATTACGAAAATTTCTTTTATAGTTCTTCTATAGCTTTCCTATAGATAGAAATAATTATATTTGATGACGCCATATAAATGATATTATATAAATTCTCTCTAATTTTCTGTTCGAGAAACGAGTAACGTAATATCTCGCGCAACCAATTCAATTAACACTGTACGGTTCACGATTCCGGTATTACAGGAATTATAAAATCAACACGACAACCAACCGCGTGTAAGTTAATTAATTAATTAATTAATTAGTTAATTAATCTCCGCCAAAAATAGCAGTTTGCGTTTCACGATTGTCTACGAGTCTCGACCATCGAGATAATGAACATGGAAAACGGTACTCGCTCGAAGTATATTTGAGATCCCCCGAAAAAATAGTGAAATTAGAAAAAACTCATCGCCGCCTCTAAACGAACTATCTTATTTCACCTGAAATTTTACGGTTCAATCGCAATATCTGATGACGTCACGCGCGAAATTCGGCCGGCCAATTAATTCCTCACTCGAGCTAATTTGCGTTAGCTCAGAACCTGCGGGATGTGCAAAACGCAATTCACTCGACTCGAGTGGCATAATCCAGATTCACCGTTGTCCGCGGAAAAACTGGTTCCAAGGTGTTACGCATGCAACAGGATTGTTCTAGATTCCAAGGTAAGGGGTTCATTCAGGCGTTAAAATTGACCCACGAGTTTCTGATAATATCGTAATTGTCTAACTATACGGTGCGTAAAGAAAAAAAAAAAAAAATAATCCCTCCCAAAAAGAGCGAAAAACCTCATAGCAAATTATTGTCGAAAAATAATACTAATTAGAAGTAGGAGCCCTGACGTAGATGGCTATGTACAAGCGTCAAAATCAAAGGACTCCGAGTTCGAGGACCGATTATCTCTTCTATTTTTTCCGTCGCCTACATCCGTTTCACCTCTTCCACACGATTCTTTCGACGTGACAAGATATACGTTATATATGCAATTAAAACCCAGAGCGCCGGGCGGAATGTCGCGCGATGATTGTATTCTGATAATTAGTATGCGCGTGATTGTAATTTTACCTCGGAAATAGAGCATCAAGAGGTAGTGCCTTGATGACTCAGGTTAGCTAGGTTCCATTCTGAGAAGAGCGAAACCTCGAGCGAGCGGGGTTTCGCTCTCGTATAGAAATTAGTGATAATTATATAGGACTAGCACCTGCACGCAGGTGCAAAAACTCGGAGAACGCTCGTTGCTGTCGTGGTGCTCATGCCCTCTTGGAGGAGCAGCCGTGAGTCATTGTCGAAGAGAGAGAAACATCTACCCGAACCGGATATATACCTTTACACCACGGCTGCTCGTCGATGACAAGCCAAAGCGGAAAACGAATCATCCCGATAGAATGCGTCTCGTAACAGAAGTTAATTTTGACAGACCCGTAAACCAAAAAAAAAAAAAAAAAAACTTTTCAGGCAAACTCATCATTTACTTCAATAAGTAAATTTAATAAAAGCGATCGAAGTTATAAATAACGCACGCGTAATTACAACGTATTTCAAGTAGAATCGTCGAAAATTGATTTTCCAATTTTTATTATCATGGCGAATATCAAACGGTAAGAAATAATTTGTGCATAAGAAAGCGGATATCTTTTTCTCCAGCTCGCGCATTAATTTACATTTTCATACGAATTTTTATCAGATTCATTAATTCTTCTATCATTCATTAATTCTGCTATCAGATATATATTAAATTAAAAAAAGAAAATTTGTTGGCAAATATAACATCGACGGAGCAGAAATTCAATTAAATATCCTGTATAATATTTGTTTCGAATTCCGTAACAAGAAATATTTGCACGAACTTTACACACTGTGTAATCGAGGAAACGTGCATTAGCGTGTACCTAAATACACCCTAATTTACATGTCATAATTAAGACCACTATATATCTCGTCCCGCAAAGTCGGTATGCAAAATTTTCATTTATCCCCTTCGGTCCAGAGCATCATCGCGTTTTTTTTTTTTCTTATTCTTTTTTTTTCGCTCTTGCGTGCGCGCGCAAATCTTGTATACAAATTAATAGCCCGATGTTCTTCTGAGCTACGAACGAGCGAAAATTGCGCGACCGAAGATAATTTCTCCGAACTACTTCCATTTACTCGTAAACTGCTCGAATTATGCGGCCGCATAAAATTTTGCCCTTCGCGAGGCTGCATTTAATTTTCACGGTATTTTTTTCAGGATTTTCGAACGTCTTTTACCGTCATTAACGTGTCAATAATTTAGTTAATGCGAACCTGTAGAGAATCATAATGTATTTATGATTTCATAAATGTGTAGGTATTTTATTATTATATTTTTTTTATATTTATATACAATGTAATCATTAAATTAAGAAATTTAAATACGGTTCGAATAATTTCGTTTCGTTACCTCCTTTCTCTTACATTCAGAGAAAAATATAATTGGGATAATTTGACTATAAAAAAAAAATTAAAAAAGGCATCAACAATATTTTTATACTAACTTTCACTGTGCAAATTATAAATTGTAATATTGCATTATTACAAAGCTGGCTTTGTAAGTTAAACGCGACCCAGCGTAAGGCCTAAAAAAATTAAATTTTCAACGTGTATTTTAAATTCAATTTTATAATAATGAAATAACAACGGTGGTATTAAAAGCAAAATGTCTTCATATCGTTCGGTAGAGTTGCGGTAATAAGACCTCAAGCTCGGCGCGTTGCCCATGCTAGAAAACGCCATTGGGCACAACTTTATGAATGTACGCGATCTAATAACAGAAATACGGGAAGAGAGAAGGAGCGACGACAAGGGGGTGCGCGTAGAAGAAACGGCGGGATGGAGATTCCAGGATAACCTTCGCATCCGCGGCGTGCGGTTGAACTCCCCGTACATGAAGCGGATTTAATTGGCATAATAAACCTTTAAATAGAAGCCTCGCGCAAAGGAGCGAATGGTGTGTTAAGAGGTCGTTGGAGCCGTTTTCTATCTCGCGAAGCCAGTTTAGATACTCGAGATCCCCCGTGTACTTGCAAATACAAGTTACACCCGATATGAAAGATCCGCAAGATACTGATGCACGTACGATTCGTGCAGTACAAAGAATACGCGTTAAAAGTGCGACTGGTAGCATTTTAATCGTCCCCAAATGAGTCACGATGTCCGATATGCCGAACAATAACAGTGGCAACTGGTCAACGGGACGTTCAGCGGTGGAGAGATGAGCATCTCTCGAGAGATGCTCGCGGCTCGCCTGCTCGCTCGGGAGCTCAACGTTCGACCTTGGCGGGACCTTGCGAGGTCGCCGACATGATTCCGTCCTGTCCATGCCGCTCGCGGCACGGCAGATCGGCAGGGATTAGATGAGAAGAGTCCAGAGAACCGGAGTTCAAAGGGAGAAAAGATGGATCGGGCGCGACCTTTTGTCATCCGCCACACCTTCGGTCGACTGGGAATTTTTATCCGGCCCGTTCATCCCGCGTCAGCCCGCGAAGCTAGATGGATACAGTCGGTGAATAGCCACGTAATTGGGCTCGCTCGCGCGGCTTTCGCGGAAAAAGGTGAGCGCAGAAAAAGCGAGACAAGAATCCCGGAGATGCGCGCGGAGCACGGAACGAGATCGTCGCGTCGCGTCGCGACGCGGCGCGGGAAATCATCGAATTTCACGATGTCGTGTCGCGAAACAATTCCATTTCGACTAATTGCAGTTGCCGGGGTGAGTTTAACGGCGGCAAAAAGCGGTGAAGAGATAGTCGACGGGGCGTGATCTACGAGAAGAAAGAAGGAAAAGAAACGTGCGGCGCGATTGCAAGGGCTGGGCTAACGGTAACGCACCGTGATACGAAGGATGCTGCAAGAAACGATTCATTTCCTCGAGACATTTTTTTTGGCCGCGCGTATCGACTCTATGTACGCTGAATCCGTACGTCGGAGCTCCGCCTTCATTTCCATCGCGAGATTGATGTAATATTAGAGCAATTCGCTTTAGAATCTGACTCAATTTCTTTTTAAACGACTTTTAGAAATTAGGAGGAAGATAACATCGGCGGCAAGATCGTAACGCTTAATTGAGACCACAATTTCAAGAAGCAGAAGAAAAGTGGAAAAAAAAAAAAAGAAATTAGACCAAATATGTTCATGTGGTTAGTATTACTAAAATTATAATAAGAATGACCATAAGTATAATATTCTTGACTATATTTTATTAAACTATGTAATTATAGTCAAAAATACTCAACATTTTTCTCTTACTATAGTGATCTTAATTATGACATGTAAATTAGGGTATATTTAGATGCACGCTAATGCACGTTTCCTCGACGTACGCAGAAACTGCGCGAACGTACAAATTGCGGAGCGAATAAAACGAAACGAGACAAAACCGAGAACGTCTCCCCATCTGCGAGAGAATTAGCGTCATGAGGGATCGCCTGATAATTTTTTTCGAGACACGCGAGTCGAATCTTTCAGCCGCGCTTCTCCGTCGAGCACCAGAGACGAACGGCGGGATGCGTGCAAAAAAATAGAATTCTAACGAAGAGTTCCGTTTCGGCAAAAAGAAATCCATAAAACGTACGGCAAAAAGATATGGCCTGTCAGATTCCTTCAGCAATAATTTTATAACATTATATTTCACGCATTTCTCTAACGCTAACTAGTAACTCGGAGTCGATGATACAATCGTTATTATTCTACGAGTACTATACTCGCGCGATGGTTGCTCCTACAAAGATGCTACCAAAGGTCCTTGAGATTAATAGGCTGACGCGCAGAGACGTGACGTAATTTTAGACGCCGGAGGTCATGGCGAATAAAAAGATTTGCATATATATATTTTTTTTCTTTTTTTACGATTCCGAACGTACATATATATATATTTTATACGGCAAGAAGAACATTCGTTTTGAGCTCATTATCGCGGGATATAATTTACAAGATGCTTCGAAACGAGCGGTACGGAATGGCCGCGAAACGACACGTTTCGCCGAGGAGATAATATTTTATTCGTTACGAGGCTCGTAGTCAGCGTCAGCTCGGAGATCCGTTCGCGACAAACAGTCAATAAAAAACGTGATTAAACCGAAAAGCAATTACGTTTTATGGGCGCAGGTCCGCTACCGATGGCAAGAGTTAGGAGAAGAATGAGGAGATGGAGGACGACGGGCACAAAGACGATGAAGAGGGAAGGCGTCAAGTAAGAGTGAAGTGAACTCTTGTAACTAATTACTTTAAAGCAATTATCTTGTGTTGGCGCCGCTCCAAACCGTCGCTAGTGGCTTCTATAGTCGCGGTGTGAGCTGTACGCGGAACCTCTGTAGGGATTTACGCGGTCGCAACGGCGCCGTGGAACGCTTATCGAATTCAACGGGCACACAATGTTCTCGAGGCTCGATACCAATTTTTTTTTTTTTTTTTTCCGCCGCGGTAAGAACGCATCGATCATCCACTTGCACGGCGCGCGTTCGCCCAGAGTTCGGCCCCGAACGGGAGAGGTCTCGCCACCAGCGGGAGTCGAGCGTTTATCACTTAATGACTTAAACTGGCGTACCGACGGTGGAAGAATGATAGTCGGTACGCAAGCTCTCGGCCGAGCGCGGTCTCCCCCGGCTTCGCTTAAAATTACAAAAGTCCATAATTGGCCGCAACGACGTCAGAATGAGGAATGTTACGCTCGCTCGGCAAGGCCGGGGCATTTTTACACACCGCGCACGCTCCCCTAAATAAAGAAAAGGCCGAGGGAGAAAGAAGCTGCGCTACTACGCGCGAAAGAGCCTACCTAATTAGCGAAACTAACGGGACGCGGCACACATCGCGCTTAATTGGAGAAGCCTTCGAAACCTCCGTTATCCTGACTAATTAATTAACCACCCGCGAACTTTCCTTTAAAGGCCGCGAGCCAGCCGATGGCCTTCTCGCCGATTGCGATTAATTCCGACTATTCCCATCGCGCCCATAAATTTCTCGTATCAACGATAAAGACACTGTGTTGAGTTTACAAACAGGTGAACTGCATCCATCGCAACGCCATGCGCTTTGAGAAGTTTCGGAAATTTAACTCTTGGTTGTAAATTCTAATTCGCGTAACGTCAATATGACCTCAGAATCAACGTTCACCCGGAAAAGATCCGTTTCTTTTTTTACGATTTTCTACTCGGCAAACATCCTGAACGACCGGCTGAGGAACCGGCTGTCAGCCGCGTCTCTTCGATACAGATTAACGCGCGCTTTAGCGGCTGCGAACGACAGAACGCAGCGAGATGGTACGGCGATGATCCATCTCGCTCGAATTGACGCTGAAAAAGCGAAGAGATCGAGCAAGTGGCATGCAAAAGCGCGTGGGAATAATTTGGTTTTGTTTTCTTAATGCGCAGAAATCGAGTATCAGGAGAAACTGGGGAAACACGGCCAGGCGAATGAGCAACGGCCACGGTAAGCACCCGGCGGCAAAGCACACGGCGGCAGGCATTTACCCGGTCACTTCCCGCGAGCGCGACGTGTAACGCCGTTCGCGGTTTATTATTAATAGGACGATAAGATCGCGAGGCATTACGTGAAACACACAGCTCGTCAAGCCGTAACTGGTTCCGCGCTGAAGATAGAGTCCCTCATCCATCTCCGGCGACATGCGGTACGAGAACGCGGGCGAACAGAGGTGCGCAACCTTCGACTTCGCGAGTCGCATAACCCCGCTGACTCTCGGTGGTCGCGTGACCAGCCGCCGATTTTCGTGAGCAGGATCGGGGTCACGGTGCGGCCGAGTGGAAAGATGATAAATAACGTCGCGGGAACTGGACCAGACGAGCGCGTCGTCCCCGGAGAAATAAGCTCGCTTGCTACCGAATTCGCGAACCCAGCCTTACTAATCGAGGCGCTCTCACGAGGCGTCACGAGCGAGCGAAACGACAAATTAATCCTCAAATCGCGGTTATTCCTCAGGCCGATTTCGCGCCGTTTTACCACGCTGCGCAGCGTCTCAAAATATTACCGTTACAGCCTCGCGAAGAAATGTTTTCATTAGTTCGCTATCGCCGGAAGTCATTAGACGCAACTGTAGAAAGACGCATGACCGACAATACGATGCATTTGCGCGCGTCCTCTCGCATCGCTGCCGGGGGCAGATTAGTAGGAGCCTCGTTCTGGCTAATCGTCCTTGCCAGACTATAAATTATTTGCGGGAAATGAGCTCGCAAAAACTCGCGAAACAGCTCCGCGCTGATCTTTCGCGTAGGAACGCGAAGACCGTCTTGAGATCGTCTCCGCGGCAAGAATTCGCCAAAGAAACCGAAGGCGAACTTTTAAAAATAATTTTTACGCGAAGATTGACATTTTCTCAGAAGCGTGGATACGCGACGGTGACGTCGAAGCTCGTGAATTCATCACGCGATAATCTCATCTCTTGCGCATGTAAATATCGAAACGATCGACAAAAATCTTAATCAACTTATGACTCTGTATCTTTATTAAATTATTCCCGAAATTAAATTGCGTAATTACATTCGATGGAAATAAAACGTCCTGTATTCACGCGAAATAATATTTAGTTATCAAAACCCTCCCCAATCGTAAGGGTGCAATGTGCTAATATCGGAGATAGCCTCTCGAATAACAGCCTCAACTGCTCGGCGGATTGACTGAATTAATTGAAAGCGCTAGGACGACGCGTCGTGTCAGACGACAGGACCCACATCCAGGAGCAATGACGGGAACGATATTCGGACGCCTCTGGGCAGTTAGAAAGTTCAAAGTTCAATGAACCACGGACGAACCACGCGAAGGGATCGCACGCAGGCGTGGACGCGCGCACGCATGCCCGTACGCACCACGCGGAAAGCTCAAGGAGAAGAACGAGAGAGGAGAGACACTGAAAGAGGCTCGTTTTTTGCCAGCTGATTTACTCTTACGAATTGGCTGCGCGGAGAAATATTTTCTCCGACGAGATAAAAGATCAAAACGAAACGGTGCGCTTCGCGGTGTGCGCGCATTCGTGACCGAGACGATGCACCGAGATTCTCTCTCGCTCTCGCGATAGCGATGCCAACGGGCTGCGTGCATCTCCGCCCGCAGAAAAGGGCTCGTGAAATAAGAAGCGCAGAAGTAACGCGAGTCGCGAGCGAGACGGAACGAAGCCCACGGGCAATAATTCTCGTATTTTAGGGAGGCAATTTCGAACGGCGAGTGCGCGCACATACGAGGGAAGAGCTGAATTTTCGAGGGCTGTACTTTTCGATAATTTATGCCAACGAGCTTCTCCCGCTTGGCCGCAGCTCTCGGTTCGACTTTCCGAGAAGCGATTCCCCTGCGCCATGCCCACCGTTGCCCGTCCGCGAAATTCCGCCCGACGAAAATATGTTCCGATTCGAACGCACGCACGTGGCGTGTCGCGGCGACACTTCCTTTATCAAAAATTGCTAAATGTTTCTCAAATCTCTTGATAACTCGTTCGAGCCTCGTTCGATTTATTTAAAATCCTCAAAGACGCGCATAAAAGTGACTGTCCAAATTTTTAAAGTAATTCCAGATAAAAGAGATCGTTTGTGAGACCAACGAAATATACTTGACAAAAAAATGATAAAATAAAATTCTTCAACGCAGTTAAATTGTTCCGGTCTTAAAGAATCTCTTCGAAACGCAATACGCCTAAAATATTCGAGCTAATAATTTCACCTGTGCCGAGCAAATGTGCAACGATGAGCGGAAACGTGGCCAATCAAGAGCGAAACGGAAGGGAAAAAAAAAACGAAAAAAAAAGGAAAGAAAAAAAAAAAAAGATAAAACAATGAAACAATTTAATAACACCAATGCGCGGTGGGCGGGAAAGAAAGTCTGTACCCGTATTTATAGGTGTTCCAGTAAGGCAGCAGGTAGTAGTACGTGGAAGGATTTAAGATACGCGAGACCGAACCAGTCCGCAGCTCGGATGCAGATGATCCAAGATTATAGACATTAGGGACATTAGCCTTGGCTTTATGCGATTCTTCGGTGGCCCCCGGGGGTCCTCCGGCACCGCATTCGTTCCTCGCGCGTACGCTGCCCGCGTGAAAATAATTCAGCGGCGCGTTTCCCCGATACATATTTCCAAGAACCGTACGGATAACATTGATATCACTTAAAAATTCGTAGACGCGGCTGAAGGAACCTCCAAAGAATTCTATCGACGACGCCTGACGTACGTAATATTACCGCGAAAGAGAACCGCGTATCGGCGGTCAAGGGAACGGCGTTCGCGAGAGGGTAAATCGTCGACGAGCAAGAGGGCGAGATCGAGCCGCAATCAAAAGACGAATGAAACGTCGAAGGCGACGATTACGGGAGTGACTATCCTATAATTCACCGGCGAGGAATGGTTTCTTAGATCCTGTGCTTGATTGGTAATTGGATCCTACTTCGGTAAAGGAAGGCATACTCGCGGATGAAGAAGGTCGTTTACCTCTTTCGATGGAGCAATCTTCTCGCGGCGAAATACTTAGTACGAGATCGAATCCACTCGCTTCCTCCGCTTCCGATTTTTGCGTAACGCAGATCTCGAGATTTATGCACGGAATCAATGGAATAACTATTCTACTTATCGTAGCAATAACGCTCTGAAAGATTAAGAAACGAACTATTTACTGTTTAAAAATGTAACGTAAACAATTGTTTAATAATTTTCTGCTCTTTTAATGTATTTTTTTTTCTATGTTTGCCGAATTCTTTGTAGATAAAATAAGACCTTACAGAAACGATATAATGCACGCAATTGCTTCGAGATTAATAACGTCCAAACATAAAAAAAAAACCAAATTGAAGCGACCTAAACGACCCGAATAAACCTGAGAAAGAAACGAAAGTGCGATCGGCTCCGTCTTTTTTCTTCGTTCACGGGAGAATAGCGTTGCTCGACCATGCGCGCACGTTCGCACCTCGCCGGGCGAACTTGCGGACTTGTCGCCAAGTTCGTTTCCGCGAGTGTTGCGCATTTACAATATTGTTACGGGGCGCGGGCCCGCTCGAGCGTGTGAAGGCTCGTGTCGGTGCGCACTTGATATGCACGCGGGCGTTAGGGACCGCGATGCGTGATTCAACGAGAGTTCTCACGAGCAGACCGGGTTGTGTCGGCAGAGGTGCGAGATGCGAGGAATGAGCGGGCCTCACAGAGGAAAAGAGAGAGAGAAAAAAGAAAGCAGCGACGAGAACAGTAGATAAAGGAAGAAAACAAGAGAGAGAGAGAGAGAAACTGCGAGTGGTGTTTTACGTTTGCGGGAACGCGCAACGGTACACGCCACATCGTTTAGGAATCCGCGAATACTTTAAATGGGAGTAAATTCCTAGACTTTTTACCACATGCACGGCGCAGTATAACGAGACAGACGTGCGAGAAGGCGTTGAATTCAACGAGAATGTACGCGCTTAGACGACCGTTTATTTCGCGATGATGTAACAAGGTAGAACTTTCAATTACGAATTAATACTTAAAAAAACGCAAGACCAAAAAAAAAAAAAAAGAAGTGTAGAAAATAGCGAATCTGACTACAATAAGTAACGTTTTTATATCGGAATTGTCCGATCGTGATAAGAAACGGGTACATACCTCTGCGGAGATCCCGTAACGGTGTCTGTTGTCGCTCGGTGGCTTTCGCGAAAAACGCACCTATCGGCACACACGCCTCGCGTAAAAAAATAGTACTCGAGATGACTCGGACGACCTTAGCGCGCACTTAAGAGAAATACCGTACCGTCCGCGCGCGTGGACCATCGACGATGAAGATATAACGAGGTTGAACACTGAAAAGCAGATATGGTGTTAGCTGCAACGGCGGCGGTTAGCGTATGTGACATTGTCTTGATGTGCGTCGAATTTCACACGTAGCGCGCACGTAGATGTACCATGAAGCACCGGTCGCGGAGGATTGAGGGGATCAAGACGGGGAAAGTCACGTACGCTAGCCTGCCGTCGTTGCAGCGAACACCATATCTGCTTTTCAATTGAACTTGTCAACGGCTCTATCACAAAACGAGAGTTCTCACCGCGTGCGTAATTTCGCAAACTGAGTGACAAGCATGTAGGTTCGATCTAGAAAAAACCTTAACAGTATTTCTGGCAATTTATAATTAATAAAAGAAAAATAGTAAAAAGCATATCTTATATACTAAATATTATATAATTACAAAAAGGTACATAATAATGTAATAACGCTAATCTCAACTTTTTATTGAATATTCAAAGTGGTAACACTATTAGCAGCGACATTTCTTATAATATGTAATAAACGATTAGCCTAAAATTTTCTGCTTTCGTAGTGTCATCTTTATAGTTAATCCCTTTTTTTTATTTTTCTTTTTATTATTATCTTATCGCCTTGTCGGCAAATATCTTTCTCTTCAGGCGGAATACAAATAGTTCGCGATCTTTTACCTCATCACATAATAATACACGTACACAGATTTATGAGTACATAGATTATCGGAGATATTGCGAGAATCTAGCATAAAATCGGTGACGGGTGGGTGTATTTATATATGTATAATTATATATAAAGGTGTGCTTAAAATTATATATAATTACATATACCTATATACAATATGGATATAGGTACCATCGTAAGTTATCTCGGAAGTGGAAGGCGTCGAAAGAACGTGCCACGGGAATTTCGCCTGTCCACGTCCGAGATAAATCGATTTTAAAAATCACGACGTCTATCTTACGTCAAACGTCTACCTAAAGTTTTCAGGTGTTTTGCAATTTTTCATTCTCATTCTCTCTCTCTCTTTCTTTCTTTATACCTTTTCTATTAAGCACGGGCTAACGTGAACTCGATCCCGCGAAATCCGATTCGAGCAGTCGACTACTACTCGCAAGATCGACGTATGCAATTTTCAAGTTGAAAGACCAGAGTGAGCGAAGGTGAAGATATATTACATCGAAATAATGGAAATGAATTACGATGCGTCGGGGACGGATAATCTTACCGAGGTGGTTTATCTGTGAGTAGTGTCTATTGCACCGCTATGACTATTGCAGAAGAAAAACTATTGCGACGATATTGTAAATATACTTGTGTGTGATATGCCCGAAGTACAATTGCAAACTATACCCTGATTTTAATCCCGTACTAAGCTAAGTATTGTAAATCATCGCTAAACACTTGGCTCGAAAACCGATCGATCGCGCGTAGTCTGCATTTTCGCCAGAATCGAATTTCGTTAATTACTGACCAATGATGATTAATATTTCGAGTATACAATAACATATAACAAATATTTTCTTTTTCTTAAATTAAAACTTTTGTTCAATAAACTTTATAGAATTTAAAATCGGTTTAAGAAAATAAGTGTTTCTCGATAATTCTTATTATACATATATTCGCGATTGCGAGACGCATTAATAAAATTCGTATAACCACGCGTGCATTTCTTGTACAGTGATATTAATTTTCGAAAGCGATTTTTTTTATTTTTAATAATATTTCTTGAAGATAATCGTCGATAGACGACAATCCAACACGCGATCAACGATCACGCTACGCCGATTGTCGTTTTGATCTTGTCGATAACTCCATCGACACGCAATTATTCATCAGATAACAAATCGCTGCTAATGATTCACTTGACAAGTTAAAGGTAATGACGTTAATTACTCGAACGGTGATAAATGGGAGAATCGCATCGTGGAAAATGTCACGGTTGACATACGCGAATAAAAAGACACGTTTCTCGATTGCTAGCAAAACGAAGACGCGAAAATCGCCGTCGTTATTTTAAACCACACGTACAATATAAAATTTTTACTAACGTAAAATAATTGTAGGCAAACAAAATTATACAAAATCGCCTAACCGCAATAAACGGTCATTATTAATTAAAAAAAAAAAAAAATTTATAAATAGTGACAGCACTTTAAAACAGTAGCGCTCTATTATTTTTCCGTTTTCTTCTTTCTTTTTTTTTCCGTTTTCTTCTTTCTTTCTTTTTCTTTTCTCTTTTTCGAAATACGTCTCTGTCAGTTGATCTCTCGATTTTACCTCGGTGTACGCCATGGCTGTGAACGTCCTGGATTCAACGTGTCTTTTGGACCGCCCGTTACACAGGCCCCGTGTGAAAGGACTCTCTTCGGAATTTTTATCTCCGCACGTTCGAGATACACGGAAACAGTTAGGGGTACAAAGTAGGTAGTGTCACGCTCGTTCTCGAGGAGCCTTCGAACGGCATTACGTTTCCGACAAGTGAAACGGCGAGCGACAAACACCGGAGCCTGTTTCTTTCCTCCTTGATCCGTGCTTCATTCGCGATCTTACGCCACCGCGCGCGCTTTGCTTTTTCTTTCATGAAAACTCGCTTCTGCTCGCCACATCTCGCGGTTTCTCCGTGACAGGATTAAAACGTTGAAAAAAAAAAAGATTACCGCCGGGAGACAATCTGCATGCTCAGTCTGTGGTAGCGAAGTCGTATGCGATAACAACGTCGTGGGCGTACAGTTTGACGATCGATCGGCCGCGTGGAGGATCTACGACGTCGGCAATAACGTTCCTCTTACTTTTTCTACTTCTTCCAGGTGCGTTTGGTCTCGTTTGACGTTCGGTTGTACTCTCGCGCCGCAGGAACGCGGGAGGTTTCTTGCCAAGTGAAAATCGGAGTTTCGTGATCACGCCGCGCTGCCTCAACCGAGCCCAGCCCACTGCATGAAATCGGGAACTTCCCTGACTGGCACGTCCCTGGCCAGAGCCTTCACCCTGAGGTTCCGGTCATCCGTTAGCAGAACTACCTCCCGTCTCAAGCGCCTTGGCTGTCCCTCGTCTGTGGGAGCAAAACCCGGGATTTCCATTTTTTTTTTTTTTTTTTTTTCCCCCTTAATTTATTTAATTTCTTTATTGAGCTTTAGGACCTCCCGCTAGCTTTTTTTATTCCTGTTCCGAAAGTCTTTGATAAATTTAAACTAATAAAATATTGCTTCTCTAGATCTCCTTCGGCGAAGATAGAAAAGAAAAAAAGGTTTCCTCTAGGTATCCTTTAATAAATCTAGGACGGAATGTTCTTGGGTAAATTTAGATTCCGATCGAGACGAAAAAAGCATTCTCTTCGACTAAAAAATTTAAAAGGGCATCATGAAAAAGCATGTCTAATATACGACGTAAATTAATCATATAAAACAAGATAATAAATGGAATGATAAAAATATATCTCGCAGTCCATGGGCTCTACGATACTTACCTGCGTTTGCTTGATCTTTGATACTTCTGCAAAGACTGAGGCACGTAGTTAATATCCTGTCGTCGTTGCGTGTCAGTCCGTCCTAGAACAAGATGATCGAAATTCCGAATATACCGTCGAAATCGGCGGATGAGTGCGTGCTGTTTAAGCAACTTAACCAGGCGGTTAAAAGCAGAGAAGTGTTCGAACTCGGAACAACTGTCGTGAAAATTCAATCTTCGTTTTGATCACTAAAACTGCGCCGGGAGAAAAATAATCAGGCGTAACCCGCGAATGCAGAGAGAAAAAAAAATACTTGGCACGTACACCACGTGGGTGTTCTCGGCTCGTCATCATAACATTCGCGCTTCGATGAACACCGCGCCTACCTTTCTTCGCTAGCATTGATCTTTGGAGCGACTGGTTTGTACTATAACGTGGCTACTTTCTATGTGCAACCGTTGGAATCCCATCGACTAACTGTCGCGATCGATTCGCTTTATCGTATTGCTCATCACTGCATACCCGCAGGTGTTCAGATAAAAAAAATGCAATAAAAACAATCCCTCAATAATATTGTGCAAATTAAATATAAAAAAGCGCGCATCAAAGTGCTCTGCGCATTGGAGAAAATTTCAGAAATGGTTAAATGTAAAAAAAAAAATAAAAGAGTCAGATAAAGAATTGTTTATCAAAAGTTCTACTACGTCTTGTAGCCGCAATCAATGATCGGTCGAAATTTGCCTTTTAAATAACGCCTCGACACAGAGAATACTGTTATATAATCCCTTAATAATATTGTGCAAATTAAATACAAAAAAGCGCGCATCGAAGTGCTCTGCGCATTTGGGGCGAAAATTTCAGAAATGGTTAAATGTAAAAAAAAAAAAATAAGAGTGAGAAAGTAAAGAATTGTTTTTCAGTTCTACTACGTCTTGTAGCCGCAGTCAACGATCGGTGAAAATTTGCCTTTTAAATAGCGCCTCGACACAGAGAATACTGTTATTTAACAGACGAATGTAAGCGTATCAAATTGTTAAGCTTTGTCAGGGTTCTCACTTACCTTGTCGACGTCTTCCTCGACCGTGAAAGTGCTGGATGAAAGAACGGTGCCCCTCGTGGTCAGACATCGGATCGCCGGATTTCGACTTCTCGCGAAGGCTAGTGCCGCCTTGGCATTCTCGGCTACTCGTGCCACATGCTCGGGATTCAAAGTTGCTCTTGACGCTGGAGGACAATCCCTCGCATCGGCGCCTCGGGCTAGACCCTCTAGTTCGTTTAACACTGCAACAAAGCGTATTTCCGCTCGTTAAGCAAGCGCGAAAAAGCCGCGACGAAATATTCGCGAGCGCGTCGCGTGCGCGCCTTGCGAGACTAAAAAAAAAAGGATCTGAATTAATCACTATTAAATTGATTACGATAAAAAAAAAACTTGAAAAATTAAAAGAAACTACACGAAAAAAAAAAAATTAATTTGCAATTATAATACGTGATTATGATTCATATAATATACTGCTCAATTGACGTACCACTGCTTCATAATTATCGATAATAAAAAAATTAATTTTACACTAATTAATTTTTTTTATTCTTGATTAGAAGATTGAGAAGGTGTTCCCGGTCATTGTGTAATTTTTAGATATCTCACAGATGGGATTTTGATATGCCAATAACTGAGTAAACGATTATAATAACTCGTTACAAAGAGATAGATTCTGTTAACACTTTGCAAAATTCTGCGTTTAATGAATAATTATTTCGTATCTGTTATATTTTACGGACAGAGCATGGCGAGTTTGTAATATTCGATAAATCAAAGTTCTCCTGATATGGATGACTGATAATTAAAGGCACGATCTTTATTGGTCGTATGCACTTTTAAAAAGAGAAAAAAAAAAGATTATTAATTTGAACCATATTATAGTAACGCATCCATCTTCTCTCAAGATAGTCGATAATCGTCGATCAAGAAAAAATAAAAAAAAAATAAAAATATAAGATTGGGAACCAAACGACGCACGTCTATCTCGCATCGTCGATTCTTTTTTCATATTAATAACATATTAAACTTTTGTTTTCACTTACCAACGAGTGGCACCATGAGTGTGTAGATTGGCTGCGCTCCGGAAATGGCTCTTACGATAGTTTGTAGCTGTTGCAGATAGTCGATGAAGCAGTTAGTGTCGGGCACCAGCTGTCTCGGTCTCACTTCAATGTCCACCGACACCGAAGACTTTTGCAGAATTTCCTGAACACATTAAACGCACATTCCAGTAACGTAAAAATATAATACATAATATATCGTATAATTTGAATAAAAGTCAAAATAATATTACGAAATAATATATTTAAAATGTTAACGCAATTAATTAGGCAACGATAATTAAAAGAGATAATACTGAGAGAAAGAGAGAGAGACGACGATTTACATTTTACTTTCAACTGCAAGTTTCATTTCAATTTCTGTTATTGCGCAATAATAAAAAATCAAAATCTTTTCGAAATCAATAGCCAAGTAAATTTTATAGTTGAGTAATCGTCTCAATCTGCATCCATCTTCGTGATTCTCATCCTCGTCGGACAGAAACGTGCCACATCTTCGTGCGCATTACACGCACCTTCTACCAAGAGAGAAAAACGAAAAGAGAAAGAAAGAGAGAGAGAGAGAAAGAGAGAGAGAGGCGCGCGTGTGCGTGTAGCGTGCAAGATGCAACGGAAGACGCATTATCTTCCAATTGAATCCCACGAATGCGGATGGTGCTTCGCGAAAGAGGCAGTGGCGCGCACGGAACAATATCGACTAGGCAGTATATACCCTGGTGTGAATGCCAAGTAACCATTGTCGTAACAGAAGCTACGGACTATAATGAAACCTCCAATATTGTTTCGATACATATCATTGACCGCAAGCTTATTTATTCAAAAAAAAAAAAAAAAAAAAAAAAAAACACGATAATTTCTCTCTGTAATAAAGAGCTAGTTTCGAGATATTTGTAAACTACTTCATTAAAATTCAGCAAAGTATTCGGTACATGTGTTATCTCGGTTCATTAACATATCCTCAGTGGCGATTTAAGGTGTTTACCGTCGTCTACAATTTTCGACCGGAATAATATATGCAAAAGTAACCATTGAATATATCAGAGCCGTAAATCTTCTCTCACTTTCTATTTCCTGACATTTTTCATGTAATTGCAATTTAAAAGTAATTAAAAAAAACATTTAAAGCTTTTAACTATATTTCTCGATTATTTCATCTTTAAATTCATGCATTAATATACCAAACATATTTAAATCTGAAAATTATACCGAAAGTAAAAAAAGTAATAAAAAAAAAGAACAATCGCGCGTGTACAGGATCTCCGACCAACCTTTGTTACCTTTTTTTATTCGTGAAGAAAAAAAAAATCGCACTGGGAAAGATAAAGAAAGTACGCGGCCGACCACATGGTACACACGAAATCCGGCTCCAACCAGGGGTAAGATAATAAATATGCAAAAAGGAAGAGTTTCGATGCCGTAAATAAAAACGGCAGGCTTGCGTGCTGCGCGAGAAGTCTGCGGTGAGAGGATTGCGCGCGATCCGAAATAAAAGGACGCCAGGGTGGTGTAACAGAGGGTGGAGGAATGCGAGAAGAGGAGACAGAAGAACTGCATTCTTCATCTTCGTTCGCAAGAAGTCGAACGCGTATTGCAATCTCCTAATTCAGTTCGACTTAGCTAAGACGGTTGCGTCTAAATTGCAAAAAAAAGAGATTGCTTGTAAATTGCCCACTAGATAATAAATGTAAAATTGCACTGTGATAAGTGTAGAATAGTAGCTTTACAGAGATAACAGTTGTAAGAATTATATTATTGATTGAGCGAAGAATGTAATCGTGTAGCTTCACACGTAAATTTTATAAAAGTATAGTAGTGGATAATATATATATTTTTTATTTTTTTATTGTGTAATCGGTGCTTCGTTAATCGCGCAAATTATGCCAGGGAAGCAACGCCGAATCAGACGGAAGGTAGAAATGCGGCGGTTAGACAGTCATTCGACAACGATATTCGCGTAGGACGTCTGGACATCTCTATCGGAAGACCGCAAACTAAATTTGGAAGCGGCGAGATTCCTCATCGATCTCAAGCTCGTTCGAACGCTATTCATAGCGCGCAATCCTCGAACGATCGACTGTTAAAATTCACTTGCATTTCCAAATAATTCGGTTGAGACAAGCTCGAGCAAAATTACAAAAATATTCCCGCAACTTAAAAAATTCTTCCGCCAAGAATTCAATTTTTTTTATTAATTAAAAACAATTATTTAAAACATAATTACGTGTTGAATTTATACGTGAAAGAAGCGCGACAATTTTGGAGAAAATTCACATTATCGTGGAATAAAATCCTGAAATGAGTTTGCATTCATTTTCCTATTAATACAGAATTCATTCTACACGCGCATTCATGCCGGCGTAAAAGTTTTATAAACGGGAATCAAATACCGATAATTAACTTTGTCAGAAACTTCCACCCTTGTTTACTTAGCGCCGTAATGTTCGCCAGTTAATACGCGATTTTAATCACGTACCGCGACGTAACAGCATGTAATAAGTAACACTTTATCGCGCCGTATATCGTGTAGACAAATCGATAGATCATCCCTGGCTGCGTGCACTGCCTGGGTATCGCTATAGAATATTTTAAACACTCACCTGTACCCGCTGTCGATGCCGATCTTGTTTCCGTTGCCGCCTCTCCAGTTCTTCCTTCCTCTCGATCAATGACCTTATCTCGACAGCCGCCACGGTAGCCGTCGTATCGTCCGACACGTTGCCGCAAGAGGGTAATCTTCTCGACGTGGAAATCGACTCTTCTTCCTCCCCCTCGCTATAACTTTCCACTAGAAGCTCCGAGTCGCTCTAGAAATTAAATGCACATGGGTATACTGAATTAAAGATGATTATTTCCTTTATTCTTCGTTACAAATTAGAAATTTACGAAGCTTTGTTTTTAGAGAGAAAAAAAAAAGAAAAAAAAAAGAGAGAGAGAGTGCATTTACGACAGTTACCACGTACCTGTGTCGGCGGTGAACTCGGTGAACTCGTGCTCGAAGCCTCGACCACGGAAACATATTCGCTAACACCGGTCTCGCTTTTCTGCAATTTCAGCACTGGGGTCTCCAAGCCGCACAAGAACACTTGACCGAAGAAGAGGATCTTGCTTATCCTGAGGCACATCTGAGCCACTTCCTGAAAGCACAAGTTTAACCGTGAAAGTCGAGCGAGCGCACAGATATCCCGGTATTACCCAGATATACTAAATATCCTCTTAGGACTGAAGTATCTCGAAATACATGCGGGATTCCGTTTTAAAGCTTAAAGTTTGTTGCGAACAATAAAAGCGCGTGTCCTGCAGATATGTATATCAGCGCAATTATCGAAGTACGTAACGCAATGTAAATTACCATATCTTCTGTTTTCTCCACGTAGCAAGGGTCCTGAGGATTCAACATAAGGGGAGTGAATCCGGCCAGGGTGATATCTTCCGGTAGTTTCACGAGCTCCAGGTCTAAAATCAAATGTAGAAATTCAATACATTTATGTATGAGGATCGATGCTCCTTATAGAAAGTTTAGCGGCCGTGCCAAAACGGATCCTCTTTCAAAAGTGTACGAATAAACGCGAGGAATTTGCGTGATAAAGCATGAAGATCACGTATCGCGAAAGGAGCTCAAATGTTTATGCAGTACAATTTAAAAATTAATGAAATATGTTTAAACCCGACGTTAAAATATTTTATGACAAAACATGAGTATTAACATTTGAATTTAAATGAATAACACCAAAAACACTTTAAATGATTATTAATAAATAAACGAAATTAATTGCTGACGACGTCGGGCAAGCAATTCCAGCGGCGTTGATAAAAACCCAAGGTCGAACTGCAACTTCGACCAAATTTATTAATCCCAGTCAACCGTATCATTGCATCCACGCCGATATGCACGTAACGATATTTGCAATGAACCACGCATATTGCATCCGCACATATGTACTCGGTTTAGAGGTAAGTGTACCGCGAGCAAGGACGCGTCGTGAAACTGGAACGCTCGTTTCCAGGCGAGCGGACCCGTTGGAAGACCCAGTTCGAGACCAAACTCGCGATCGCGTCTCATTGATCTGTCGAAAATGGAAAAACCCGCCGTATTTCGCTCGCGGAAATCGCGCGCGCATTCGCGACTGATTACAATTACTCCTCTCGGTCGGCGAGTGATCAGCTAACAAACTTGATCATAGACTCATTACAGAGCCAATGAAATAAAAAGTAATTTTATCGACGGACAAAGGAATTTCACTTGAATATTTTTGCGTAGAAAAAGAGAATCATCTTTAAACATTCGAGGACCGTAGGTACACAATATTTTTCTCGATATAAAATTAAAAATATTTTTATTATTAAAAAAAATTTACTCTAGAATAATAATTATCGTCAGTTTTAATAGATGTGTAGCTCGGAAAACTATATAAAATCCGATCGATAAGCACGAATCAAAAAATCTGCGCGAAGCCGAGTCGCCTGCGCGGCGCGTACAAGTGAATGGGCTTCGAGGCAACGCAATTTGTGTATTCATAACATGCGCGCGGCATGCATATAGTGGCGATGTAGCTCGCACGCACGCTGAAAGACCATTGGCCACACGCTAGTAAACGGCTGCAAGAGAATGGCATTGCAGTGGTCATGTCGAACGTATTCACCGTTACGCAACCGTCGCGCCAGCTATCTACGGGTCAACAGACCGGGCACCGACTTCACCGACTTCGAGGAACGTGACTTTTTCGATTAAGCCTGGTCCAGGTCAGGCGAGAATCGCTCGTGTCTCATCCGCGCGTTTCGATCAGCGGTCATTTCTCTCGCCGCTCGCGCGCGTTTAATCAGCGCAAATATCGGAAAAACAAAAAAAAGAACAAACGTTAACGATAAGCAGTGAATCTTATTAATTAACCATCGGCGATCGATAACGCGCGTAGTAATTATTATCGTATAAAAGACAATCGGCAAATTTGCTTACCTTCCTCGCGGTCTTCCGTATCCTTGCCTTGAATCAGAGTCATTCTGGTGTAATTTAATTTCTCTAGGAGATTTACCATCGTCGCTAATCTACTCCACGCGTCTCCCGGTGGCCTGTAACAAACAAGAAGATCAAATTAAAACTTATCCAAGTACCGTAAGATTCATTAAAAATAGCTAGAGTTCCAAGAGATCGCTCACGATCAAAAGTCTATCGTGATTTGGCAAAACTTGGATGAATTCGATCGCTTTTCTAATACATGATTCAAAACTGAGAGCGAGAAAGGAATTCGATAGTACCAAGGTCTAATTCTTTTCACGTGATTAAGCCGCGCTCGCTCCGAAAATTGATTCACCAATTGAATGATTTATGATCCACGTCATATTGTATTTAAAATCGCAAGAGCGAGAGCCGCGATGATCACTGCACGACTGATTCAACGGCGTCGCAGAGCCGGAAGTTTTTGGTAGGCGTTGCTAGATTGATCTCTTCGTTCGTTATTAATACGTAGTAAAATTACGGAAAGTCCCGTGCTCTTAGAAAGAATTCGGGTGTCAACTTACGAATTGACTGACGCCAGACCTGAGATAAAGCACGCGCAAGCACTTAAACAAAGAAAATAACTCACTAGCTTAGCTGAAGAGCGATCAGCTTGCAAGAGTTCTGAAAAGAACGAAAATCACGCTGCGGCGATATGTGAGAATTTTAAATGCTTTTTCTTTATGTTGCTAGTTTCTAAACACATGTGTCCAACATTGAGATAAAACAATAATTTTTTTCTCTCCTTCAATTTTTTAAATTAGATTTTTTGCTAGACTTTCGAATGTCGCTTGACGCCACCTTGGCGCCGCCAGGCCGACGAACTTTTTATACCTCAGGATAATATTCGGGACTAATTTTCTACGGGTTTCAGATTCCCCGTTCATTATTGTTTTTGTAAGACTGACGGCTAAATGGCCAAAGACTTGTGAAATTGCCGGCTGTGCAAACAACATTTGCTCAAACATTTGCTTATTGAGGGGGAAAAAAAAAAAAAAGAAATAATCAGGTAAATTGCTACTTGATTTTTCTCAGCTACCAGATACCTGGCGCGTATACTTTTACCACAAGGCAAATATTTTTGGTTCTGGATCATTCGTCACGCGACGAGCTTCTGTGACAAGGGTACAATTACCGCGCACGACGTGACCGAGGCTCCTGATGAAATTCCATTTGTCGAAAATACAGTTTCGATGCGTCGCACGAAAGTGCGCAAAGACACTTTGGAGATTCGCGGCTTCCGCGTGATCGCGACGAGACGCACGTTGCATTTTCGCACGCCTTCGCGTCGGAACGTGGTGTGATTTCGCGCGTATTCACGGTGAGATACATAAATCTGAAATCCGAATGGACGCGATAAAAAAAGAAGTAAAAAAAAAAAAAAGAAAGAAAGAAAGAAAGAAAGAAAGAAAAAACACGGTCGGCTGATAAAATTTATGTCCTACCATTTGTGGCGTGAAGGAGGTGCTGTCGCGGGGACGCGAGTCTTCGTGCAGATAATATGATATATTCCTGCGCGACTATTCATTATCAATGTCGAGAATTACATATTGGAAATTATTGCGGCAGGGGGACCCGCGTAATGCGCGCGGTGGATAATAATAATAATAGATCACGGATTTATACGTTTAATGTACTTCGTATGACCGGCGGCGGCTCGTTCTACCGGCGTTATTAATGATCTACCCGCGGCAGGGCATACGTTTCCATTCGCCACTTCCGTATTACTGTAAAGCCAAAGTCGCTCGTTCAATTAATTCTTTCGTGGCGCGTAGCGGCTCTAAGATCGTGCAAATTCTCGTTGATGCGAAACAAGAGCATCTAAAGGAATTGCAATACCGGAAATATTCACCGGTAATATTCTATGTATTAATGCGTCCTCGCGAAGTAACGCGACATTACTTATCGCTCGTCTTGCATTACAGAAAACGGATTTGGCCGTAAATTTTCATCGCAAGCTTCGTCCCGAATATGGAATCTTGACGATGCACGACCCCGATGACAATGCGCCAAAGAAGATCACGCGAGAATCGACTTTGCTTGATCGCTCAGTTTAGCGACGAGGCAGAAGCGCGTGTGGTTTTCCGGCGCGATTAAACGGTCGGCGTCTTTAAAGGTCATCTGTTAATCGCGTCCGCCACAGGACTCCGCCGTCGAGAAGTCCGCGTCCGCGTCGAATCGTCCCGTGCCGTTTTAAGTGCAACGACGATCAAGATCCGAGAAAGGATCGGGAGGGATCGCACGTTCCGCGATGCGCGGCGTCCTTGCCAAGGAAACGCTTGACTCACGTAATTGTTAATCGCTAACGAGCAACAATGATTAACCTATCCCAGGCAGATATTAACTGTTGGTTACGTAAAAAAAAAAAGATTAAAAAAAAAGGAGAAAAAAACCTGCAACGAGAGACCGACGTTGCGAGAGAGAACGAGAGATGAAGCGAGAGAAAGAGAGAGCCTTGAGGCCTCGTTTAATGGACAGTAGATTGCATCAGTCGGACAAGCGTGACTCTCGCGCTCTTATCCCTCTGTCTCCGTCTCTCACACCGGGCTCTTATTCTTCTTTTATTTTATCTCATTAGCGAAACTCGCGCCGAGAAGCGACGACGCGCCGTGCGTCGATAAGATGAACGGCGGCACTGCTCGCTCTTTCTTTCTCTTCTCCCCCGAGAGAGAAACTCAGAGTAAGAAACTCACCCGACTCTGTAATCCGTGCAAGACGGCGGGGGATTCCAAACGGTGCTGTGGCAGAGCATCCAGTCGCACCAGATCTGAAACAAACGTAAGAAAAGTAAAGCTCATAGTCCATCAACTTCAAATTAATTTATACGTAAACAAAACCAACGCCAATAAGAAAAAAAAATGTCGAAAGAAAATCTTTCTAAATTTGTACCTACATTTTTTTCCTATCCAGCACATTTTTGAATCTACACTCAAATATAAAAAAAAAAAATAATAATAATAATGAGTTCGACTTAAAACGAAACCCGCGAGAACGTTTCTGAAAAATAACTTGTCGACGTATAAAAACTGTATCTCGTGAAGAATAACTTGGCGAAGAACTGAATAATAAAAGCAGCAGTTTATACAATGTTCGATGTTGACGACGATGTTCTCGCTATTTATAGACACACCCGCGAGACGCTTTTTTCATCGAGCACGTCCATCCATCCTCATAAAGTGAAACATATTCCAGCGGCCTTGTATCGCGTCTACTTTATCGGTAATATTAATGGTCTCACCTCAGTCGTAAGCGCGAGTCCGACTATTATTCCTCGTATCAGCCCGCATTCCGATAGTAATCATTGTTTCTTTTTTTCTTTTTTTTTTTCTTCTATTTTTTTTTACCTTTACATCTTTTTACAGTTGGCCAAGAAATACATTGTGACTACGCAGACGCGCTAATTTCACGGTACGTATTAGTAAAATATTTATTTAATGCCGTAAAATCGATAGTTAATCGGTGACAATCCGGAAATATTGTACCTCATGTTCTCGGCGCAAGATTAACATTTATTTAAGCACATCGTTTCAAGCAATATCCTAGACCGCTCTTTTTTTTTTCTTCTTTTTACTGTTGATCTTATTCCCCTCATCCCCCGTGGTTGAATTACATAATTGCCGTATCGTTGTATACGATCGATCTTTTATACGGCATAATGGCGAGTTAGGAAATCGGTAATTCCAAGGCTGCGATGTCCGATCGCAAAGCGACCATTATAATCGACGAAATGTTCTCGTACGTACGATGACGCGCGGTAGGTGGATTAATTGCGAGCGTTGAGTTGCGTAATAAGTCGCGATGTGATCGAATCGGGATTCCGGATCTGACATATCGGCCACCGGCGGAAACACGTGGGCGCGAATCTCTCGCGGGCCGCTTCATAAATTCTCCGATGATTAAGCGCATTCGCGGTCCGAGGCCGCGAACAGCGACAGGAAGCGGAATCGGATCGAGCCGGCGAAGAAAACCCGACGCCCGTGAAACTGACTGATGCAGTCGCAATCTGGATCAGTGATAATCAACCCGGCGATCCACCATAAATTATCCCGTGGGAAGCGAATGAAATAATTACGGCGACGAACGTAAGATAAAAGATTTCCACGTGTGAGCCCACATTTCATATCGATTCCTCCAAGTGTGGAATATATCGCGATGCGATATGAAAGTTTGAGAGGTTGGCCGCCACTGCTCTAGATCTAATTATTCCGTAATGGCAAGCCGCGGACGATGAACGTGATCGAGGCAACGTTTCGACTCGGAAATTGACTTACGCTCGCCGACTTGCGTCGCGAAACGCAATTAAGACTTGGCTCAAACGATACGTATTGCCGGGGGAGAAAGGGAGGAAAGTACCTTAATAGCCGGTAGAAGCACTTGGAGATCCTCGCCAACCACTAGCCTCGGCTCCTGCCCGCTATCTAGCTGAGCTTTCAGCAAGGATACACCGCGCTCCAAGATCAAGCTGAACATCTGCAGCGATACGACGAGTGCACGCTCTTGGACTTCCGATCTGTAACCTTGCTCCATCTGAGAATCTGTAATTAAAAATTCAATATATAAGCGCTTGAAATTATTATCAAGCACGGCTAAGAAAACGCGATTAAGATATTTTCGAAGCTCTTCCTTTCATTACCACTTGTAGCATAGCTTTCGCCGTACAGAAAATTACTTGGCAAAACTCACGATCTTTAAAACCGCATGACGTGAGCAAGGATCACTCGTGCGGTATCATTTACTATCGGAACTGTCGCTGAGGAATATCATTTCGATGATGAACGACCCGCGGAAAAAAAGAAAGAACGCGAGGGTGCGGCGTCTGCTATGAATAGCAATATCCGGACAGCAAATTGGTATCGGTACCGATTGTTACGTCGAAGGGAGAGAGAAACGCGCGAGTTAATGCCGGTAGCGATCACGTTTCAGTGATGATGATGATGGGCGATTGATGCGCAATCTATTCGGCGTCGCGACCGGATTCGCCATCGGCGGCTGTGCGTTTCTCTCTTCGGGACTGTCATTACGCGCTGTATCGAAGCTACGTGACGGGACGCGGCTCCCGGGCAGATTCAGAAGAGCGAAGGTCACGGCGCAACCTTCCACTGCATCCACCTTCGCTTCCTCCAAGTCATTTCTAGACCGTTTCCCGAAGCGATTCTCCCGAAGGGATCGGTCCCTGCGTAATGAATCGATTTCCTGAAGAGAAACAGCTCTCTCGGAAAGGTCAAACGATATCATCTACGGGAGCAGTTTAATTCGCGGTAACGGAAGCGCGACGAATATCGTCCCCGGTAATTTCGGCCCCCTTGAGGGCGGATAAGCATTATCTGTACTTGGTTCGATCCATTACCTTCCAGCTGCTATTCCGCCGAGAACGTTAATCTCCCGAGGGCGCAGCTCTTTCCAGCAGTTTTATTTTCGACGAAAAGAAAAAAAAAAAAAAATGATAAAACTTGTAAGCGCGAGAATGACACGTCCGTCACGAATGTCACTTTGAATTTCAGAACGTTTCAAAGTGAAATTAAAGTAAAGTCGCAGGACAAAATAGCGGGATTAAATGCGACATTGATGTTTCACGGGAATACTTGAAGCAAAACGAAAATCGAAAAGTACCTACTTTTCATTTTCTCTCGCATATTTATTTTTCAATAATCAACAGGCGGATATTTTAACGTCGGTTTGCGGAGTGATACCTCGCGCAATCGCTGTCGTCTTATTAGCTACCGCGTGCGCGGACATTACTACTTGGTGAATACTAAAAATATTCACGTGAATATCATGCGTCTTCGACGCAAGTCCCGTCACCGCTTTATGCATCTTTATTAGCGAGTTATAGCGAAGCTTATTAGACAAACGTCGCTAACGATGGTGTAATGGATCCGTACAAGAACGTCACTTGTCGAGACTACTGGCATTTATCGCGGAAAACGATCGTCGTGGATACAGAAAAGTAGACAGAAATCCTCTCTAAAATACAGATATTTATTTAAAAAAAAAAAAAAAGAAAGTTTTAAAAGAAAATCTCTTAGCACAGAGTGTTGCGAATAAAAAATCTAAGCCAGAGAAAAACAAAGAAAAGAATTAAAATCAATTATTAATATTACAAATTCTGTATACTTTAAAGTATAAAATAATAGATTCGAAAAAGGATCGTAGCCGAAGGAAACTTGCGAGAGAAACTTCCCGTAGACTTGGCATGCATTAGCCGTCTCTATTTTTTCGCTTGCCATAAGAGTTGGCGGCAACTCTACAGACGGCCGAACATTCCGCTCACGCGCGATAGTAAGGGCGTGATTTCACGTTGCGTGCGTGTATGTGTGACGCGAATTAACTCCACGAAATAGTAGGCTAACACAAATCTAACAAGCGGGAGAGTAGCGCACCGTGCCATCCTCCATCAAAGCGTCGTGCATACGCACAACGGCCATATTCGAAGGCGGACTCTGGCAGTTTAATTTATCGCGGACAGGGATAATAATTAGCGTTTAACCGCGAGGTCGCCCCGAGAGAGCCCGTGTGGTCTTCCACTCATCGGGGGATTGGGAGGGGTGTAAAAGGTAATTAGTTAGGGAAGATTTACAGGGAGAAGCTTTAACTAATTGCCACCGCGATCATTAGCGAAAAGAAGTATCGCCCGCCTATGACTCGGACTATTTCCTCGTCTTTCGCGCGAAAGAAAAAAGAAAAAAAAAAAACCTAACCGCGGTAGGTAATCCGCGAATGAGTGCACCCGTGACTGTCTCGAGGTGGCAGAAATTGTGAAAAAATTCATTCGTGGCGATATTACCGGGGTAGCGGAAAATGACGATGGCAAGTTTCTATCCGAAATATACGTGATATGCGAAGCGATGCTTCGTACGTTGCTACACCGCGAGGCCAACGAACCTCGCGAGAGGTGCGTACACTTCCTCTTATCGAGATCCTTAACTAACGAGGTAAACGCGACAACGAGGTCCCGCGCGGAGCTCGAGAAGCGCTTTTAATGAAGCCGGTGGGTAAGTTCGGTCTTCCTGTTTCCCGGGCGGGATATTAACGTCGCGAAAACGAACAGAATCGAGTTAGCGGGCTGCGAGCGGGTAATTCGATTATTAACGACTGCCGCTTCTAACCCGATGGATGGATATACGCGGTGCGCCACCGGGTTATTGCGTTTTCGCGTGCTTCTTTAATTTCAAGTGACACAGAACTCTCGTTCGAGTTACACGGTTCACGAAAAATTAATCCCACGTGTACGCGAGCTAACGAGAAAGCGCGCTTACGTCCGTACGTTTTTCTCCGCACCGGAGAACCCGAAACTTTTTACGAGTTTAGTACGCTCGGGCACATTTACGTAATACCACGTTCGGCAGAAAAGTAAAAAAGAATCTCGTCGGACATAATATCACGTAATTCGTATTTAAACGTCCTCTTTCCTCATTACGCATTCCCCAATTTCCTTTTGTGGCGGGGCCTGTTACGTTTTTAGCGGCCGTTTTTACGTATCTCTCTCCGAGCACTCGAAAACGATCGTTTTTTTTTTTTTTCTTCTCGTCAATGTTTTGATAGTCGTCGGGTCCTTAAGTGGTTAACGGTAAGGACGGTAATAACCGCGCCGCGGCGATATCGTCGATACCGTTGTCTTCGACGGATGAGGCGTTTCTTTTTTTTTTTTTCAAGCCCGACGAATCTACACACGCACTCGTTAATTCGGTTACCGCCTCGTTCTTTCTAATAGCAACTAGGGGAATATAAAAGAGCTATTGTTTAAGGATAATCACGTCTTAATGGCCGGCGGGAGAGCGTAATGTATCGTTAAATGTAGCTGCGCGATGCGGAGCAACGGGGCCCGCGCCAAGTGTAGGATGATTTTAATGACCACGAATATCACGGCCGAGTGTTTTACGTATTATTTAAGCGGCGCGCGCGGGATGCGGACGCACAGAACGGCCCGCTCGTTTTGCGGTTAACGTTTCAATCCGTGCCACTGCATTTTATCCGCATTCATTGCGCCTTGCACCCCGAGTCGTTAACGGCTGCAGAGATATTATAGAGACGGGGCACTCTCGCGCGATAAACCGCGCAGCTTCCGCTATCATTATCTAATCGACGCGGTAGAGTTTTTCAACGAGTCTCTCTCTCTCTCTCTCTCTCTTTCTCTTTTTTTCCCCGTGATAACGTTAAAATTTTGTTTCATTTATTTGAAAAATCTATCTTCTGTATTTTCAAACACGTTCCCTGCTTCGCACAAACTGACGTAATGATAATTAGATATTTCGCCATCCAAGAAAAATTAAGCACTTAATTATTTTTCAAATTATCCTTATTAAAAATAATACACAATCAAGAACAAATTGTCAGACAATCAAAGTTGATAATCATGCTTTTGTAACATAATTATTTCTCGACGGGATTAAGGAAGTCTCGCGGCGCAAGATTAAAGTGTATTTTTCTAGCTGTTGAAACCTTACCGTCCGGAGTGGTTTGAGATTCGAGCAGTCGCGACGTGTTTCACAAAAGATATAAGCATTGCGCAATGAATTTAGCACCGGCGACCCCCGCGTAATGCCTTTCGAATGTGCGCGGACCGCCCGAAGGTAAAGAGGCACGAGTATGAGCGCGCCCGTAAATAATCGGGCATAGGTGAATTCTTGCCGTCGACCTTCACGCACGCGCGCCGTTTACATCGCGCTAATCACGCCAGCAGATTAATGAGCTCCTCTCATTAGGCCGGTCCCCGGCGTAATCGTCATTTTATTAGTCATTTTATTATTCGGCGCACTCGCGTGCGCGCATTTTCCAGCGGTAATATCCCGCTCGTGTCACATTACCATACTATTAACATAGCGCGTATCTCGCGAAGCAGAAGTTCAACGACATTAACCCTTCCGTTGCCAGTGGCCGCATTACTGCAGGCACCAACTTTTAATCGATTTTCACCTCTCGAAAACGCGACCCTTTCCGATCAAAATCCACGCTTCTCTCTCATCCTCGTCTTCCTTCATCGCCGCTGCTTCACGCGATCGTTAAGGTTCTCGTAATTTTTTCAAAAAAAAAAAAAAACGAGAGAACTCGAAGGTTTGGTTCGGTTCCCTTCTCATTCATTATGGATTAGAAGAAGCCAGTAATAACAGATTTACAAATCGCGATCGTCGAGCAGATGGGCGAGTAAACGAGCCGGAGGGACAGCAAATATATACCGTCGCACGCGAGAAATTCGATACTCGCAGACGAGATCCTCTCTCGGTTCGTGCACGCGAAGAGAGCTACCGTCACCACAGAAGGAATAGCTGGCTGGCGCCTGGCGCCAAGAACACGTTAGAGAGGATCTCGTCGTCGCCGGATCCGTCGCCATGTGAACGAACTGCGAGGCCTCGGCGGTACGTACCCATGCGGGCACACGCCGGTAAACCCGACGAGGAGAAGATACGCGACGTCCTTGATCATTTTTTCCATCGATAAGGGAAAATCGTTTGATACGCAAGGGAAGCTGGCTAGAAACGGCAGGCAGGAAGGGCGCGTACACACGTAAGCCTGTTAGGTTATCGCAAACTGGTTTGCACGCTGCTCCGCGTCTTACCGCGCCGCAAACCGGAGGATTTAATAAAACGGCGCCGCGCGCACGGCCATTCGATTACGATATCCATATTCCTGATCTTTCTCCGTGCGTACCGCGCACGCTCACCGGGTGCCACTGAACCAGATGGCGACGAGATAAATTTCGCAAGAAACGGCCGTTTCGGGCCGATGACCCGCTCCGACATTGAGAGCTAAAAGGAGACGGATTCGTCCCGAAATTCTGCACGTCACGACCATGAAACCGTCATCTTTTTAATGAGCCTCGGTTGTTTGTGCTCTATTAAGCATTTCTTTTATCGCAAAATATACCTCGGCGAAAACATATATACGATGATTAATAAAAAGAGAACTCGTTGTTATTATTTGTACCCCGAAGCAGCCTTCGAGATACTTTTATGTACGTTGGAACTCGGCTCGCTTCCTGGACTTATTACGTTCGTCATAATCACGGCCATGTATATATATTTTAAATTGTAGATATTGAAAATAATAAAAGACATATCCATAGACTGCGTATCACGAAACGTATCGCGATACCGAATAATAAGTTTTCGCGTAAGTTAAATAATAATTTTTAACTAGTTCGAAGTAGCGTGTAAAAAATAAAATATATTTTGCGAGCGCTTAATGGAGTTTTCAATAATCGATTCCTGTTACGATCCAGTTACCCCCTCGTGCTCGTCACGATCCTGTTACGAGCACGCTTTTTTTTTTTTCTTTTTCTTTTGATTAACAAAATCTGATACATCTGGCGGCATGTCTTACACTGGGAATTACTCATTGAGCGCATAGATTCTTGTACAGTTTGTATATTGAAAGCACCAACGTACACGACACGACGACGAGAAACCGGCTGGCACGACGATTAATCAATTAACTAGTGGCACGACAGTTCCTCTAGTTTGTAACGAGAATGAGATGACGAACGGTCCTGCAGCAGCGCCGGGTAAACGACAATTTGCAAATTAATAGCGCTGTCATTAAGTGGTCACGGTGTAAATCGCGAATGTCGTCTGGGCAATCAACGCCTTCTTCGCAGCCGACGCGCCTGGAATAACGATAGCCGGGAGAAAAATGCCCATCGGAATTCTGCGCGGAGAAGAATGTTGCAAGAAACATGTGACGTTTGTATAAGATTAACCTTCCCGGGGCGAACCGACGTGCGTCTATTAACGCGCCGGCGCGTTTTGCGTGTCGCCGCGCTAAGCGCGGACGCTCAGAAATTCCGGATCGCGTTTTCAATTAATGCTGGAAATCGCTTAGAGAGTTCCCGTAGTGAAATTATCGTGCCGCTCTGTATAGCATCTGGACACTTACTCGGTATTCGAATACATTTGTGACGCGGCGGCTCGGGGAATCGGGTTCTTCAGGTTTCTCCCGCGTCTTCGTTTTTCCGCGGACTTCGTTTCACCTGGGGGCTTAGATTTGTAGATCTAAATTTAGCGGAGGCCTATCGCGCATGCAGCCCGTAATTACGCCGCGCGTATCGGCGACGCGGCGGCGCGGGCTCGCAGAAAAGACGCGTTTACTTTTGTATTTGCATGGACACTTATACCCTAGGACGGCTTTTCGCGAAGCTCGTGCACGCGGCCGTTTATGACCGTTAATGCATAACTTCCTGCGAAGATACTTTAGCTTGCAATATATTTTTTAAAACGATTTTTGTTTAACTTAATAATCAAATAAGATCATCCACGGCTGTTAAAAGACGCGAAAATGAAAATCTAAGAAGTTTGAACTTACCTTTCAGCTGCGTGGTCTCGATCGCGAACATGTTGAGCGCCAAAAGCTGAAGCAAACGAGTACCAGGAAGTGGTAGTGGCGAGTGCTGCAACAGGGCTCTGAATTCTTTCAGCATTTGAACACCAGCTTCTTGAAAAGTCTCCATTCTGAAAAAAAAAAAAAAAAGATTACAAACTTTTTCATATTTTTTCAGTGTTTGTATTTTTTTTTTTAGAGAAATAATTGGCTGTAAATTTAAATTATTTACTTTAACACTAAAGATCGATTAAATCTTACATCCATCGCTATCTGAAACACTTGTAAAATGTTTCAAGACATTCTTTGACCATAAAACGAACGAGTCTCTCTTTCGATTAACACACTGAGAAGTGTCAGTCAAGTTCTCGATTCAAAATACCATTCATTTTCCTCCACCCTCGAAAACTATGCATATAAACTACGTATACATATATATTCACAATGGGGACGATTAACGGCACGAGAAACGTTTCTCGACGTAAGCACCCACGTTGAATATCTCTTCAATCGGTCCATCTCTAAGTAATCGAGTTTAGATCGAAATCGGTAAATCTGCAACCCACGTCGGCGGCTAATCCGAGACCGGTGATAAAGGAGGACGAAGGTTGGCCGCGAGGTCTACAGCCGCCGACGGGGCATCCTCGTAAACACGGCAACGGGAGACCTCGCATAGCGGACTCTATCTTTCCCACAGCCTCTTTTCGCGTGGTGTACCATCTACGTACATTAATGTATATGTATATATGTATATAAATATATATTACATATATACACGTGTACACACAATATATTAAATCTGTGCGACGTCTCACTTGATGTCTCACCCGCGCGCCACACCGCGTTTTGTAGTAATTCGGAGTATTCGTGACGCAACCTCCTTTCAAACCTCTCCAACTCCTCTCATCATCTCGCGTCCTAACATCTTTTTAACCTCAAAATAATAATTTGAGAATAGAGAGGACTTAACAATCACATTGAATATTAAATAGATATATTTCAGACATTTTTTTATTTTTGGATTCTAAAAATTTTAATTACGACCATTTCTATTTTCGATCCCCGATTGTATAAAAAAAAAAAAATGAAAAATACACGAAAATTCATAATTAATTTTTGTCCACGAATTGACTTTATTTGCAGCCGAAATTTTGTAAATTTTAAATTCTAAAATTCTATTAATTTTGAAGACTCGCTATTTTTTTTTTTTTCTGTACTTCTGATCTCTAACGCGTGTATAAAACATGAATTCTTTTGCAAAAACGATATGACAAACGCAATGATATGATTGTCCGACGCATTCATCGAATGTCAAATGTAATACTGGAAAATGGTTCGGCGAATATTACGCAGCATTATGTCACTGGAAAGTAAAGCTAACTTAATCTTCAAAGAGAAATGATAAAAGGACTTTCTATAGAAGAGAGAGAAAGGGTTTACAAAGGTTCACAAATAATTGCGCACTTACTCGCAAGCGAAATTATTGAACTACGGCTATTTTAGCTGCGTCAGAAGGAATCAATAAGTAAGGTTCTGTAATTCACCGAACGGACAAACGTCTAGAAGGAATTGTTGATTGCCCGTAATATTAGTGTTCCGCAAAATGACCAACAAGAAAGACATTTGGAAAAGTCGGTATTATCTCATCCTTAGAACTTATATGACCATATCAGGTACATGGCCATACCGCAGACTTTGCGACAGGTATATTCACTTTATACCGACGTTTATATTCTCCAGTAGTATTTTGATACCTCAGGTAAATTTTAAGATTTACGTTTACGAGAGAAACAATTCACTGTAATAAATTATTTACGCCACCGCAAATAAATTAATTTTAATTTTAATTTTCTTTTTTTCTTCTAATAAAAATCAATAAATTAATATTCTGACATAGATAATGTACGTAATATCTGGCGGAGACATCAATAACATGATAGAAGGTACAACAGCAGCGATGATCAGTGTAATATTCAGTTATAAAGTAGCGACTGTAATGTTTAGCAAAAATGTAAGTGATCCAAAACTTAATTTCATTTTTGTCACGTATAATCGAGTTAATTCCTCTCAAAATTGTCAATTCAATGAAAAACGTAAACCAGCGTAAATATGAATATGTGTATAGGTAAAGTCTTGTCTTAAGATGATAGAGAATGATTGGCTGTCGTTAAATACTGATGAAGAAAAATCTATCTTACAGTACCACACTTTACACGGACAATATTTAACGACATCATATGCAGGTATAATGTAAAAAATTGTGCGTGCGTACATTTTATAATTTCTAATGGTAACGCACTATATTCTTTCATAAATCTTTAAATTTCTTTTTCTAGCATTTTTACGTATGTAACATATTTTTAATACTTAATTTTATTTTAGTTTTTATGCATATGACACAAGTGTTTTACTTGCTCAAACCAGTTATTCTGACGATCTTAGAAACCGATGTCGCGAATAGTACGAAAACGTCCGCATCGAGCTTGCCGTTCTTTGTCGACTACGGTGTGGACATAGACCGATTCTTCTACCCAATAACAATTCACTGTTACCTAGCCGTATTCGCTCATGTGTTTAGTACGATCGCCGTTGACGGTTTATATTGCACGTTAATTCAGCACGCTTGTGGGATGTTCTCTATCATTGGGTAAAAATATTCCGAACAATTAGAAATTAAAGATAAGAATATTGTTATTTTTTGCACCAACACTGTGGTGCGCTTCCAGACACATGCTAGAGGATATCGGTAAAAATAACAATATTCATTTTGATCTGACGCTGAACAAGACGAAAGACGACGATTACAAGAAAGCATTGAACTGTTTACGTAGGCATCTGCAAGCAATAGAGTGCGTATTGGTAAATGATAAAACATTGATAATTAGATAGTGATTAGAAAGATTCGCGATTTTATAGGTTCGCAGAACTGATCGAAGCTACGTTCTCGCATATACTTCTGATAAGTGTTAACTTGAATGTGATTGGTGGAAGTATGACCGGTATACAGGTATGCATTAATCTCAACAATTTGCATTTTATCCATAAATAAAAAATAACTCGTTCACAATATTTTCGAAAGAATAATATTTAAACCTTTAATACCGAGTGCACGATTCTCTGAATATCAGGTAGGCTCGCATCTAATTAAAAAAAAAAAAAAGGTCAAAATAAAAAGAAAAAAAAAAATTAAGTATTATTTAAAAAAATAAATTTATGTTGCAGATGGTAATGAATTTAAATAAAGGTGCTAGAGATGCAGCAGCGCCTATGGCAATTTATATTGCGCAACTCGTCCACATCTTTCTACAATTTTGGCAAGCACAGTTTCTGTTAGATTACAGTGTTATTCCATATGATTCTATGTAAGAGCTGTGCAAGCTTTTTTCTGCCCTGTCATCGACTGTCTATAACTGTTTAAAGTAACATACAAACTTTATTTTACGCAATAGCTGTAGAGGAAACTGGTATTACACTTCGAAAAGATGTCAAAGGCTTTTCCTTTTAATTATGACTAGAACTGTATCACCGTGTAAAATAACTGCCGGTAAAATCATAACTTTGTCAATCGAAGGCTTCGGCACAGTAAGTAAAAGCCACAACGATTGTTTTAAGATTATCAACCTTTTGATAATTCCAACGAGTCTCTAGTGATTTTGATACAACGCTCCTTTATAACTCTTGATTAAAATTATAAAAATCACATGAAACTTTTATTTTCTAAAGGTTCTAAAAACGATGATGTCTTATTTTACGGTTCTACGTTCCTTCCAGTGATGATGCAATCACATCGAAGTATCCTTACATATTATAATTAACAATATATGTTAGCAAAATGACGTTCTATATAAAAATGTTTTTCGCTTATTCTATAATTACATGTCAATGTTATAATATAATTAACGATGAGTTAGCTTAAAAATTAAGTCTCTATAAATTTTTACTTCAAACCTCACGCTACGTTATTTTGTCTTGTATCTTGACATTGATATTTAACTTTTTAGAATAAATAAATAACTATTTAATAATATTATAAATAACTTTGGAGATTTTTCGTTTAATTATTGTATCTTACGGGGTTGATTCCAATAAGCTAGTGTACGTTTCAATAGGACGAATGAATGGTAGCCGAGAACGTGCTACTTTACCAGATAAGAAGAGAGAAATGAGATAGAGAGAAAGAGAGCGCCAAGTTACGCCGTTCCGACTTCTATGCCAACGTACCGTTATTACATACTCTCGATTAAACTCCGAAGAATGCTAAGTAATCGCTTAACCCCTTCGGCTCCCGTGGCTTCTCCGCGTAATGAATCACCCGGGACCGCCGTCCCTCGGCCGAGAGTAAGCGAAATATCGGGCTTTACAGGGACACGACAGTCGCTGATAGTCCCCGATTGTAAATCCGATGTTTCCTTCCAAGGGTAGAGAACGCCGAAGAGGCGCTATTCCCATCGCGGCAACACGCCGCGAGCGATAAACGCGGCTGCTGAAATCGGACACCTCCGAGCGCGACCAGCGGCGCGGATCAAGGCGCACTCACACGCTCGTTCGTGGTCCGATCGTCGAAAAAGACCGTTAGCCGCCGACTGAAATCAAGCTGGTACGCTACCATCCCGCATCACGTAGTATAATCGTCCGTATTTATTCGCGCCATCATTACCGGTGCCAACGACGCGGAACAAGGGACCAAAAACGTGACAAAGCGAAGTGCAATTTTGCACAAGCACGTTTTCGCCGGTGCTCGACGGGACCTCGTGATTTGAAATCTGATTAAACAACGATTCTACAATTCTGAATTAAACCCCGCGAGATAGAATTTGCCTCAAACGTTTTCCTTCAAATTGAACCGCGTAAAACTGGAAATGAACTAGAATTACCTGATTTCCCTCTTTGCCTTGAATACTTGAAACTCTTTTATTTTATTTCGGATTCAACTGCGACCACCGCATTCAATTACGCTACTTTTAGTTCATTAATATTAATTGATAATTTGTACAAAATTCTTTCATTATGATGGAATTTAACAAAGTTTTTAAATAAATTAGTAATATTAAATTTAAAAAAAAAAAATTTTTAATTTGCAATAGAAAATCTCACCTTTAAAATTTAGCGGAAAAAAAAAAAAACAATGTATAAAATTATTTCAGTACAAATCAATTTTTAATGTAACGTCGGCATGTCGACGCTACTGACACGAAGATGAACGGACGCGAGCAACCAGTAATCTTCATATTACTCGAGCATAATCGTAAATCTGTATAGCGTTAATGCCACTTGGCCAGATACATTATGGTATCGGATCTGCTTATAACTCCGTGATCATCGATTTCTTTATCTTGCTCGCGCTTTACAACTCTCTCGCGGCAAATCGAACGACCTCGTTCGGAATAATGCACGGTAACTAAGAGTAGTATCTACAACCGGCCGATCGCGAGATAACGATGATAATCTTATGGCGGATCGATTGAGATCAAACCGTGAAAGTTCCAAAGTAGCGACATCGGTCGATTAACTTGACGATTTTTTAATAGATGCTAAGAATATGACGCACCGAAGAAGAAATCTCACGTGCGTTTATTAAGTGTGCATGTATTAACGAAGAGATAAGCGTTACCGTCGATGCTTCGCTATGCTCCGAAAACAATAAATGGCACAGGTAGTTAATTTAAAAAGCTAATAACAGGGTCTTTACAGACATTTTCCCACGAATGAGAATTATCTGGGCATAGATCGTAATCATAGCTACGACCTAAGAAGACGCGCAAGGATTCTTCAGAGTCAAGTTCACTTAAGGACCAATCGACAACGATGTCGCTGCATATTATTATTTGGTAAATTAATTTTCTTTCCAAACAAGATTTTCTAAAGACTAGAAACCGCTATAATCGACTACTCGCTTACACCGAACTATCCAACGTTCACGGGGATCCTTTACCGCGCCACCCTACGCTACGAGCAAGCCCTGCTATGCGATGCCGACATTAAGGAGCCCTCTCGGCAGCCCGAGTTGTCCCATCGACATCGACGGACAAGCTCTATGACTAACAAGTTTGCACTTTAGCGCATAACGGGGCATTCCGCCGTGCACCATAGATCATGGTCCATGACCCGCGGATTGCGTGGGCCGACCACCATAATCATTCCTCGCCTCGATACAGCGACGCGCCGGCGATGCGGTACCACGAGCATTAAGTTTCCGACTCTTCTTCTTCTCCGCCGCCTTTCATTCCCACTCCCGCTCAATCTCAATCGAGCTATCTCCCGCATCGAACTCACTTCTCTCGCGACGGCACAGCCAATTTCGTCGTTTCGATCGAGAGATAATCACGCCGCGCGACTAATTTCTTCAGGGACAGTTATTTTACATTAGATCGGCAAATTATGTGTACAGTTTGTCAATCCAGTAATCAAAGTGTACACGGTAATTTAATTTTAAATAAATCAACTTTTCATTATTTTGATTATCGATACAAAATACATTTTGCATGACAATCAAATTTTTTTAATTACGTTACAGTAAATATTTAATTGTCATTTTCCCTGAAGAAACAAGAAAGCAGGCAGCGAGACAATTTTTTCCATTGGCAAGCACAGTTTCACAAAAAAAAAAAAAAAAAATGCAAGTCCGAACGAAATAGTGCGTAATTCCATTGCGTACCGATATTCGCGAATAGCGCGCAAGTTATACTAACCGCAAGGATTAATTTAGCCGTAGCTATAAATAAATGTCGGAAAGATAATAAATCGTCCTGTAAAATACGCAACGCTGATAAATAGATACCTTCAAGGTAACGAAATTCCGTCAATTTTTCATTCGACGATTACACATAATTAATCGATCCGGCGCGACATCAGTTCGGAATACGGACCGCGTCCGCAGTTCGGATCCTCGATCGTCGTTCCGTAATAGAAATGTAATCGCGGGTTATTGGGCTTTATCTAGATTACAAAATCTAAATGACTCAATCAGCGACGTCGATGCATCATCGCGTATCAAAAATGATTACAACCGATATATATCGATGCGGTAATCATTGTCATTAACACGATTATCATTATTTATTAGCCGGCAATAATACCGTCCGAAGTCGTCTCGAACGTAGCGTCGCTCCAGCACGTCGGAAATACTCCGCGGCGACGTCGCGCGTTTTACTCCGGGAATTAATTATAAGTAATGATATGGCACGCAAATGACACGAGCGACGGCGCGCGGACTGCTCTGATTAAGCACTACTGGGAGGAAACACACGGCGACATAAATTACAGGCTGCAATTCGAGCGAAACGACATAAGTGTCAAGGACGTTTTTCATATAGTCGCAGATTTTTCTTTCCTATTATATCTACTTCATAACAAGCAGATAAGATTTATTGCGCTTACTCCCAGCGTCACCATGTATTTGCTATTTACTTTACATTCTCCGATGTTTAAAAAATCGAGAGGAAAAGCTAATTAAACTTAGGGGTGTACACATTCCTCAAGTACAAGAAAAAAGGAGAAATTTAAATTAGCCATCACATCGTTTTTTATTAGACTAGAAACTATATAGACGGAGCGCGTTATATTAATTATATTAATTTTTTTAGGATAATTACGGATGTTACTGCAATTGAGTGATTTAATCGACGAATATCGCGGTGCAGATTCGCGATAGATCGAAGACAAAGGACTCGGTCGAAGTTAAACGGCTACGAAAGAAATCTCTCCAATGAAATGTATCATATAATCTGATCGTCCTTGCCCAGCGATACAAAGACACATAAGCGACGGCATAATGAGCCATTAGCCCGAGAATGTCGATGACAGAGCCTGATACTAATATAGCCGCTATCTCCTCGCAGACGAACGACATTACGCTTGTTCCCCGACGCTTTAACGCTTCGGGAATGAACATCATTTAATCATCGATTACCACGGATCTCACACTCTCTCTTTCTCTCTTGCGCGCGCGCAAAGCATTTTATAAACGAGCAAACAAAAATTTGAAAGATATGCAAATGACGCGCATTAAACGTACGCGAGAAGCAAAATAGCTCGGAGATAATATTAAAATTTTTATTACGCGTGGCAAAAAGTCAGAAGCACATCGTTTAAATAAAGTTTACGTGCGAAAGCAATACAGGACGGATAATGACTATCTGAAAATCTACAAGATTTCGGAGCGGAGTTAATTCCCGTCAGGTGTGTTTTTCCCATTTGCGAGACAACTTGATAAACCCAAATCTCAGTCGAGCGATACGAAAGCGTCGAGATTTCGTCACCGCCTAGCTTGCGAGCAAGTCGGAAATCTAATGCCCTAGAGCTGATCAATTTCCCGGAGAAGCTCGTGAAGGATGGGTCCGATCGGGGACAAACCAGCAGGGAATCGAGATGATCACGGTGGACGCGCGATGCGTTACAGCGCGTTGCAGCGCCGAGGAAGATAGCCGGGTAGTCGGGTTCTGGTCCGCGAGGCTGCGGTATCCGACGAGAAGGGTGCCCTTGAAGCGGGCGGGGTCGTCACTCGCAGGGCCGCGGGTAAACGACCATCGGAAACCCATGTGTGTTACCAGCCGGGGCTCGGGGCCTCATAGCGCAGCTTTACTTACTCGCACTACTTAAGTTTCTGGGTGTGTATGCGCATCTCACCGCTGATCTCCCCGCGTCCTCCGTACCCCCTTCTGCCGCTCCCGCCGCTCGCGGGAGGCAGCGTGGACCACGAGAAAGCCTACCTCGCTCGTCTACCATTACTATACCTACGACGGTGGAAGCGCCGGTCGACCGGCGACCACTTCTCTTGCCTTACGAGTGTTATGAAACGACTCCTGCCTTCTTCCTTCACGCTGCCAATTTATAGGTTTAATTACCGCCTCGTGGCGCGCGAGCCTCGCGATCCCCGTCGCGCAAAAATTCCGAAGCTGGATCATACGGCGGCGTTAAAAGCGATTTAATCCGTCGGACTGCTATATTAATCGACGATAAGCGATTTGTCCGCTTTATAGATATCGCCCGAGATTATCGGCTATCAGGGGCAGGCGCATGCAGCGCGATGAGCGCACTTGTGTTCTAAATGTGTGCTCAACTCTGTCGCCGCCACCGTACCCTCAATCGTATCTGGTATCTCTGGTTACTTGTAATATATAATACAGACGTATATATAATTAGAAAGGAATGCGATTAGATTTTTCTACCGTACAAAGTCGAAATATTAACGGAAAGTACTAATTAATTACTGTTTAATTTATGTGCATTCCTAACATGAATAATATTCATTAATGTATTCACCGAGAATATCACCATTTTTTTTTTTTATTTAAGAAAAATTATTTTTTTATTTCCTAAAAAAAAAATTAATTTAAGAAAAAAAAAAATTGTTACAATTCAGCCAGCTCTTGCACTTTATTCCCAATAATAATAATAAAAAATTCTGAATCCGTAATCGTATACCGAACATTTTTGTCCATATAAAACTTATCGCAAAAAAATAAATAAGAACACGTTGAATCGTATAATAATGTTTCAGCCGCGACAGAAAAAGTCGCGAAAAAGTTTCGAATTCTGCTCGCGGTGGGAAAGGGCACGAGAAAGGGTTCAATGGCGGGCGAAAAAGCGCGATAGCACGATGGAGAGGAAATGGTTCGCGACGGGCCGTGTTGCACGAGGGCAACCTTGGGCATAACTCGGTAGGGCCGGACGTACCGCGGTGCTCCTACAGCCGGTAATGAGCCAAATCCATTACGGCGGCCAGCAACCAGCAAGACCGTCTACTACCCGCGTCCGACTCTGAGCGGTCTCCCATCTTGCCCGCTCCCCCTCCCCCCCCCGCTCTCCTCGCGTAACCGCCCGCCGCTTGCTTACCCATCCTGATCTGTACGTATGCCCATGCCACGCACGTACCGTGTCGTTAACAAGCCCCTAACCAATGGCACCGGTTCGGTACCGATTCCAATTATAGACCACGTTAGAGCGGAGCAACAGCCCTAGCGCATATACAGAGTACCAGAGCAACGTTTCCATACCTTCGTTTCTTCCCGCGCGCTCCCTCGAACTTCCATCGCCGCTCACGGGTTTGAACCGGCGGTACCGATCGCGTCGCTCTATCCCCTCGCTCGAGTAGGCCGAGAATCTACGAAGCGGAGTCGATTTCGTCCCTGAAGAGCCATCGCCGGGGTCGCTCAACTGCCGGTGATATCGCGCAAGGTGCACTTGCAAGGCCATCGCGCACGATCGAGAACGCTCTCGCGCCATTTTGTCCCGCGACGCCCCCGCGACCACCGGCGCCGCGGCCGCTGGTGGCGCCACGCAATTGTCAATTAACATTTTTACTGACGCGCGGGAAAATACGAAGACGCAGATGTGCTCGCGGTTGATCACCGCTCGACGGGGCACCTCCTAAGAGGTCACGGGAACGAGCACCGGCACTTGGTCATTCAATCGAATAAACGAATAATCATGTTCATTTATATGAATCTTTTTTTTTTCCTTCTAGATAAGCACGCAGCATTCTTCGCCCATAGCGTCCCGTCATGCAATCCCCCTTCGACGTCTCTCACGAAATGAAACGTTGCGATTGATGATGTGATTAGTTTTAATTTAGGTACAACGTCGATATAATTGTAAATCTAATTTACTTGGAGTTTTCGAGACAAAGAATAAGAAGCAACCTAATGCCGCAGTTCTATTTCAGGAATATACTTAAAAATAATACTCAATCTCAAGTAAAATATAAAAAAATCAATAAAGAATTCGTGATAAATGTACTCTAAAAAAAAGATCTCCAGATACCTACAACTTGGCAGTTAAAAGAACAACATAAGCTCGTTCTTCATTCGTATATTCACGAGATGCGATTTATACAATTATTAATGTGCATATATCCCATCCCAATTTATTTTTTTATCCCCTTGAAAACTGTTAATCGAGCCGTGCCAGCCGACCGAACGCGATCCGGAGACTCTATGGCGTAATATTTCTGGATTAGTAGTCGATCTAGATTAAATTCCACGACGCTCTAACGGCGCGAATAATATCCCGTTTGTACGAGATCGACGATAATTTATATAAACTTGCCGAGGCGCAGCCACAAATTTTTAAGCGATTCTCCATTTCTAGCTCGATCGTGATACCGGGGTTGTTCCGGTTATTTATTGCAGGAACAAAATTTATTTATTTGCGAGAGGTCATCTTACTTTGCTGAGAATACGTTATTAATAGTCGGAATCCTAATGACAAATTCTGCACTTTCTATGAAAGTGTCGGAAGATTAAACGCATTAGATTAGAACGCGTACACTTCATTTATTCAATTCTTATCTAACGATTAGAATTTTATTGGAATAGCAAAGATAATCTTTATCGAGGTTTCCTAACATTATTGATAAAATCAAAATAAAAAGAACAGAAGATAAGTAATAATTATTATAACGTATAAACGACTCAACGAGAGAATGTAAATTAAAAAAAAATATATATATATATATATAAATGTATTGTGCAAAACTGGATAACTAAAGGTATAGATTAATTTTATCAAACTTTAGAAGATGCAAGTACAATACAAACAGCAATTTGTTCCGCTCGATAGAATGTGCACGCTATTCAAATACGTAAAGGTGAGATACCGAACAAATAAATTTATATATCAAGCTTTTGCTCGATAATTTTTAAATAAAAAATAAATTATTATAATAATCATTAAAAGCACTCACCCTATTTTAGTGATGAGTTTACCGTGCACGTGAAGGTACGAAGTGACGAATCGTTTATTCACCTAACAAAAAAAAAAAGCAATAGATAAAATTATCTCTTATCAAACAAAAAATTTAAAAGAGTTTTCTATCTGCTCGGTAGACAATAACATTCATCTAAATATAAAAATTGTAAGATACGGCTTTTAAAAGCTGTTACATACAATGGTAAAATAGAAATGTATATACCTCGACACTCGTTAATTGCGATAACTCCTCCAAGTCGCTTGCGTGGGACAATATTGCTTCGTTGGTTGCACTCGTTGTACGTCGCACCCGTCTACCGTCACTGGGATGAATCCACGTTTCTCTTCTTAGTCCACCGCCAATGATGTTCGCACCTTCCTTTTCCTTCATCCTCGCACGCTCCTTCGATTCTCTTTCTTCCTTCCGTTTACGTTCGATAGACTCGTACTAAGAATATTTCATTTACTGAGAAACAGTATTTTTTACGATGCACCGTGTATCAGATGCAGTGCATGACATAAATCGGTCTTTACAATTATCGGTGTATATTTCATTTGCCGTTATATGCACATCTCTACCATGTATATATAAATGTAGAAATACGAGCACTAGATAACATTATACAAGATGATCCGCGACCACGTTCTCTAATTTACAGATTCTTTGACGGAAATCTGATTCGTGATCTACCTACCAAACTATTTATGGTAATACATTAAATAAATATCGAAATTAAAAGCTTTCTATAAAAATTCTGTTAATTGTATTAAACAAATTAAAGACAGAAAATTTTACTACTAAACTAGAGATGATAATGGTAGCGGAACTCTCTTTGTATAGTCAGCTAGTCATACAGTGTTACTCGGGCAATGTTTATATTGCTCATTTGTACAAATTCCCGCGTCTATGATAAGTGCATGCTAACGAAATATGCAGAGTTCTAATGAAGATAAAAAAAGAAGTCTCTAATTTAGATTTACGGCAAAGCATTTCTGAAAATTTTGAAATGTTGATTCTTATAAACAAGCAATATCAAAAATGCTGCAGGCATATCGTTAGCAGATTTTAATGTTCTTAGGTGAATTTCTCCAAAGGTTTAAACAATGCTACTAATTTTTATATATTAATGTATGTACTATTTTATACATATTTTCTTATTGTAGTGTTTTTAATTTTTAATTAAAGCTAACATTTACATGAGCCATTACTGCAAAAACATAGCTATGCAAAAACATATTTAGCTAATAGCAGATATATGCAAAAATATTTCTAATTTAATTAAATGAATTATAAAAGGCGTTAATTCGCCGCATTGGCTGTCAAAAGTTAATAGAATGTAAAGATTTTAAATGCACAAATTGATGAAAACATCAAGGCTCCAAGAAGCATTTAAAATTAAAAATCTAATACAATAAGCAAAATAATAAACAGATTAAAAAGCCTTGACTAAATAAATGATAAATAAACATCTAGAGAATTCACACCAAGTATCAAAATTTACTTACATAATGTAGATACTGGCGACAAAAGAAAATCAAAATATAATTATTAATCGTTAGTATAAATACAAACGGTTTAATAATACGTTTTACAAGTTCTCTTACCTTTTTTCTATTTTCATCGAAGAGTCCTATCAAGCTTTCTCTGGCAGAATGGAAAGGATTGGACGCCATAAGAGATCTCATATAATAATACACAGCGTCTAATTTTCGTCTCTGGAAACAAAAAATTTTTTTAATTATATATAAACATATAATTATATACATTGTAATGCAATTCATGAAAGCATACCGCATAATGCGCCAATAAGGCAAGTTGATTATAAGGTCTACCATTTTTAGGATTTATTTGCTGTGCTTTTAAGTACCACCTGTGTAAAAAAAAAAAAACATAAAACATGAAATTTAATATGTTACATCTTTAAAATTATTAATTATTTATTATAAATACTAACTGTCTGGATTTTCCGTAATTGCTCGTTTCATTTGCTTGCTCCCTGTACCTCGCCAAGTCACCCAAAAATAAAAATATCTTTTGAGCACTAACTAAGGCCAGTCCTAAGAGTCCGAGGCCCTTAGGTAGATTTGACGATGCAAGAAACGTGTCTAATTTAAACTGATACGTGGTCTCAAGAGTAGTTAATAAACTTTCCAAATAAGTGGTACCATCGTCAATAATATTTAACATAATCTGCTTATAACGTTCTCGTCCTTCCGAGTTTTCTTTGGGCATCGCTTTTCGTAACATCTCAATCAGATTATAAAACAATATCTTCCAAAAATGTTGCTCAACGTTTTCCGCCTGGCAGAATTTTATATCAGTCTCAAGCAAAATCTTTAAGCTCTGTTGAAGGAAATGTCGTATATACGAGACTCGATCCAAACGCGAGGCAAAACCACCAGAACTTATTATCCATTGTAGTTCCAAATCGGCTCGTTCTATGTCCAATAAAAGGCAGTGATTCTTTGCTGAATGAAAACTATCGAAAACAAAAATAGAGTATTAATGTAAAGTAAAGTATCATATAATAATCATATAATAATCATATAATAATACCTAACATAAGAATAATTGATTGATACATACCTAGCTGAAAATGGTTCGTACCATGAAGGTCTTACATTTCCGATTTGGTCGTTCATGTATGGTGGTGGCATGCCATCCATTTGAGCTCCATGGAAAGAATAATGCGGCGATGTAATACCTACGTTAGATTGAAATACTGGAACGTTTGAGACTTGCATGTCATTATCCCTTTAAAAATAATAAATTATTAATTCTTTTAAATAATCGTAATAAATAAATTAATAATAAAAAGAAATTAGTGTTACCTCTGCACAGCTGCTCTACTCCCTGGTGAAGTAATAACTATAGGTTTATATGGATTATTTGGATCAAAGAGTGTTCTCTGTTGTTGCACTCCGGTTCTTTGCTGAGAAGTTGTAGCTGTTTGGTTGGGAGACGACTGATTAGTCTCATTAGGCAAAATCAAGACGCCCGGTTGAGCGTTACTATATCCCGTTGGAGAAGATCGACGTACTGTTGTGTTTGAATTCACGCTCGAAAGTGGAGCATTGTGAGAGGAAACTTTAGGAGTTTGTCTCCCATCGTCCGATTCACAAGTTGATATCTTTCTACCAGTTCTCCAATCTTCATCTAAATATCTATCAGTTCTAAAATAAAATATTTTTACATATAATTTAAAATCTATATCTAATAAGTTTATATTTAATTATTACATATATACATAATCTTAAAGAGATAAATACCTGCGTCTGTGAAGTTCCTCATAATTTCTGTAGCTAACACTATAATTTCTGTCTTTACTTGATTCTCGGCTATGCTGAATGATATTACGCCTTCTATGATCGTATCGCCTACTACTATTATTATTTTTTTGATTATTATTATAATTATCGTTCTCTCTATTCTGTTGATTTTTTTGACGTTCACGACTGTTACCCCGTCCTTTATCTCTGCTATTGCCACTTAAATAATTTAAAATAATTTTACTAAACGAAAAATCTCTCAATATTTGTAATTATTTTTTTCAAAACATATTAATAAGATAACTAGGAAAAAAATACAAGGTTGTAATTACCGATCGACATCACGATGTTTGTCAGTTTTTTTCTTTCTACGTCGCTTATAACTCTCACCTACGGCCTGACTTCGCAATACACTTGTACTTTCCCGTATGCTCAATACGGACGAACTACGGCTCAAATGTTCCTGCTCTAACTTTTCATTCAATTCAACTTCTTCGCTCCAGTCCTAAATAAAATATAATTTTATATATTTATACCACTCAAGAAATATTTTAAAAATTAATCTATTAATTTCGGTACTTACAAAAGTGTCGGATGTGGCAAAAGATGATTTGTTACATGACTCGCTTTTAACAGAACTGAGATTTGTGTTTTGTTGATTATTCTGCTTGTCCAGACTTGAATTATGTTCGTAGGTGTTACTAGTAATTGTTCTTTGCCTTAATTAACAATGTTTCGTTATTAAATGCACACAAAAATGTATAAAAAAAAAAAAAAAAATAAGTATATCAATATTTAATTACTGGTTGGTGGTGCGAATATCTATTGGCGATGTTGCGCCTTTGCGGTGATTTTCAGGTGATCTATGGCCTCTGTTTGAATTTGATTGAGAGGTTGCGGGCGATGCTGACGACGGTGGAGGCATCATTAAACTATCGGCACGACTTAAACTTTCCATACTAGTGTACATAGTACTATTGCTACCACGACGATCGTAAGACCTATTATTTTATGTGCCAACAAAAATATTCACGAATGTTTATATAATCTCTTAAATAGAAAAGATTATAAGATATAACGATATGTAGTTATACCGATTCATATATTCCTGGCTAGGAGTATGAGATCTAGAACTTGGAGCCGACTCAGGAGTTACAGGCCTGAATATGCTGCTCGCTGTACCATAAAATTCTTCGGGCCGAAGTCTACCTCTACCCCTACTTCTTGTTGGTATAGTATTAGACCAATTAGATTGAGGTGGCAATGATCCAAATGGTGGTAGATTTTGCATTGTTTGCGAATGTTGTATTGATGGATAATTATAACTGGACATACCCTGCTAACGATATATACAATCATATACAATGCTCCTAAATCCTAAACCATACAAATAAAATAAAACTGATAAAATACCTGAAAGGTAATGCTGCTACCATTCCAGGAATCCTCTGTAGATGTTCCTGGATTGTTAGGTAATGCATATCCATTATCAATAAGATATTTTTTTTGGAAACGTGGTGGCAAGAGTTCTAATTTGCTATTTTTTGATAAACTATCTTTTGCATTGCCACGTCTGCCTGAAGGCGGTTTGCCTTGAAATTTATCAGAATGCCCAACAGGTTCAACACTACGAGTGTCTCGCGTACGATTAGAATCGCTTTGATTGGTCATAGATAAAGGTTCTGAGCCCTAATAATAATAAAAATATTTATTATTATTATTAAACAATTCAAATTTATGTATTATAATTTTAAAATATATTATTGTTACAGGTTTCGCATTATTTTAAACTATACAGACCTGTCTGACTTCACGCGAGTTATCCTTTCGATTTGTACATGTTCTACCAGATACTGGTGAATCAGATCGCCAATGCCAACGTTCCTCATTTTCGTTGACATGACGATGTCGACGATTACCCGAGTATCGTTTATTAGTATCGTCTCTACTTCTGCCATCACTTTCATTGTCTCGTGTACTATGACTGCTTGCTCGACTGCGATCACTTTTATGATTACGGTTAGAATGTAAATCACGTTCATCGCGATCATTGCTTTCTTCTCTTTCTCTTTCCCATGTAGCATGGCTGGGAGATCTAACAGAATTTGATAATTTATAATAAAATAATTTAATAAACACAATTGTTTCATTATTGTATCTATTTATATTTCAAATAAAAATTATATAAACAAAAAGAGATACAAAATTACTGTACCTGTTAATTCCATCCTGTTCAGCCAATGCCTCTTTCACTTTTTTAGGTACATATAACAATTGCTCAGGTTTCCTACTTTTCTTTTTTAAATCATTTCTACTTATTCCTCCACCAGAATTATTACCAGAACTTTGTGTCAGTTCACTATTGCTGCTATTTCTATAGTTAATATGAGTATTGTCCAATTTTTCAGTTACATTATCAATTTGTGACAGAGGTGGACTATCTTGCATTGGATTAATTTTATTAAGTTGCGAATGTCTTGAACGATACTGGACGGAAGTCATCCTAGATTTCTCTTGTGAACCATTTTCATCATCATACTCATCAGTAGCATTAATACATCTGCCTGATTTACGTAAAGGGCCACTTCCTGGTCTGTATAACGCCTGAGATGCTCTATTCCCTCCACCTCGTATTCCTGCTAATCTATCTTTTTCTAATTTTGAGGTCATTGATTCTGAAAATTATTATTATATGCTAATTATAAAGTCTAAGTTTTACAATAAGTTCTTTGTAAAACAACCGCAAGAACATATAAAAAAAATCCCGCAAACTTATACGTCTGACGCTTTTGGCTTATAGTTCAAAAGTCCCATATCTAAAATTATTTCCCCGTCGTTCAGTATAATAATAAAATCGAAGAAATCAGAGCAAAATACCAACTTTTACAAAAGTGTGCAAAATCGTTCGAATTAACGACACTTTCGACGACGGCGTCGATTTAGGGACTAAGCGAAACGTATCTCATCGAACGAGAACAAACGAGAGCGCCATGCTACCAAAAAAACCGAGCGTAGATCGAAAACATCGAGGCTAATCGGTCGAGCGAAGGTCGTCGCGGGAATCAGTTCAAACGTCGCGTCGGCCAAACGCCATAAAATAACGCGACATCGCAATATACGTTCGCCGTTTGCAGGTTAACTCGGCGCAGTGAGGTTAATTTCGCACGTTAAGTATGAGCTAACCGCGAGGGAAGGTCGCGTACTCGGCGTGAAATTAGGCGTGCGAGAATGCCAGCGACAGCTTACGCCGTTCGGTTAGTCCGCGCACGAAATAATAGCATTTTTGCCGAGATACCTTGTGAATATGCTCCCCACTTTCTGCGTCCTTTGTCGCGGTTCGCCATATTGAAATGCAATCGCACGAAAGCGAAACTTTTCTACGGCAACGATAGCCCGCGAGAGAGCAAACGAGCGAACCATGGCGCAAACGATGACAGGTGTCGCGAAGATCGACTTTCTCTGCGGCGCATCCTCTACGCGCACTTTCTCCTTCGAATAAAATTTTATAATGTTGTATCGACTATGAGTAAATTAATTTCCATCCACAAAATATCGATTAAGCTTTTTCTTTCTTTCTTTTTTTTTTACTTTGCTCACATTTTATTTAATTACCGAATCAACTATTATAGAACTAGAGTAGGAAAAAGTTCAACAAAATCCAAATGCTTGCTTGACTTGTAAAGGGATCCTACTTACAAATAATGGTAAAACAGACAAGTATATAGTCGTAACGCGCGTGACAAGTAGATTACTGAATGTTCTAGAGCGTTCGAACGTTACAAACGATCTTCTTGCGCCTTATCTCAGCACAATGTCAAGTTTTGTGGAATCGCGCGCTGCGTCGATTCAATGCTCACGAATTTCGGTGTCTCCTCGTTTGGTCGAACCTTGCCTAAACGTGGTGTCCGTAACAGAATTTCGGGAAAGGTATGAGGTGCACGCAAACATGTACGTGCACGTTCCTCGTTAATCGTTTACAGTGTATACAGTTCGACAGGTGGAACCTCAGACTCCTTGGAGCAGTTAGATCGTCTAATCAGTCTGCTCTCGTATGGCTCGACGATATGGAACCTGTGGAAAAGGAACCGGAGCTCAATGCCGAACGTGGAATGACGGAGAATACGGAGCAGACGGAACATCCTTGGAATACTCTGACCACCATAACCACGTTCGACCAAGGTAACATCGATAATCTGGCGCTTTATTTGGAATATACAAAGTAACAATACCCCCCACAAAATGTGACTTTAACGTTCGAATTTGCCTTTCAAAATAATTTATTCCACATCTGTACACTATTTCTTTATAAAATTTGAAAAAAAGTTGAAAAAAAACATGTATAACAAGTTTACGGTATTTAATTTCTTATAAAGTAGTTAATTTATTTGAAAAAAAAAAAATGTTTGCAAAAGATCTATTTAGATTAAATTTATTTTTAATTTTTAAAATATTTTATTATTTATCATATCGCATATTGCATTATTTTTATAAAAATTAATTTAATAATGAGAAATAAAACAAAAAATAATTACCCATTGCGCGAATAAAATATATTTGTGATACATATTGAACATGTTTTTTGGAATTTTGATCCATTTAGGAACAGATAGCGACAATAAATCAACGTTTTGCCTTAATAATAGTAAAGATGAGAGCAATAAAAAAATTACTCCAGCAAAAAAAAAAGTACAAGACTTGCAAGTTACTACCGTTTTAATTGAATCACTCCTACAACAATTATGTGATGCAATAGAACAGGATCAAGCTCGTAGTGAAAAATTATTTAATGGTAATTAATTCTTTTTTTTAAATACTATTACTCATATGTAGAAATATTTTTGCCAATAAAAACATTTATTTTACAGCTATCTGTGAGAAACTACACGAGATGAAATTAATTTCTAATACCTATAATGTAGTAGAATTTAAAATGCTAAGAGGAAAGTATCAACACGCTTTGTGTCGAATGTTTTCAGCTGCTCGTGGTGAGCCCGAAAGTGACAGTCTTTTGTTCATACCAAAGTATTACAGTATTTTATTTAAGGTGCTCTTCCTGATCTTGTAATATTGTAATTAACATTATTATTACTTGCAGATCTCTACCGACGCTAATACGATTGCGTTATCATGAAGAATTTCAAGAAATAAGTTTTATTGCCCGTGGTGGTTTCGGCGAAGTTTATAAAGCTCGACATCGTCTTGACGGTAGTGAATATGCAATTAAAAAAATAGCTATGCCCGCCGATCAAATAGAGATTATACATAAGCAACTGAATGAAGTAAGAACATTGGCTAAATTAAATCATACTAATATCGTTTCCTATCACGCGGCTTGGATTGAAACATTGCCATCCTATAATTCGAGAGTGTCATCCACAAATCGTGAATCATATACGTCAAAGCACGAAAGAAAACAATCAAAGTCACACAATTTGGAATTTGAAGATTCGTTTAACAACAAAAATAGTTCGAATCTTACCTCTAAAATACATCACAATAGTCAAAATAAGTTGCTCGAAACTGAAATATCTTCTACAATTGATACATGCAGTATGAATAAAGAAACAAAAAGGCAAAGTAAGATATATAAGCTTAATAATAGTGAAATTAATAATCACAATATTAGTACAAGATTTAAAGAATCTAATTCGTCACTCAACATTACAGAAGAAAGAATAAATGAGAAAAGTAATGAAGAAGAATGCATTGAAGAATCCAGTTCAGATGTATCTTTTCAAAATAGCAAGAGCAATGAAAATTTAGATAAAAAAGTTATAGACACAGATACTAGTTCAGACGTAGTATCTTTCCAAAATAGTAAAAGTAATGAAAATTCTAATCAAATAATTGTACATACAGATACTAGTAATAGCTATTCGCATGAAGATTCCTCTAATCAAAAAATATGCATGTATACTTCGAATAAAGTAAGTAAATAATAAAGATAAAATATATATAATTTTTGTTTTAAAATATAGACTCTAAATATTAAAACTATAATATTTAATAAATTTTACGTCAATAGAATCGACTGTATGTGACTTTATACATTCAAATGGCCTTATGTGAACAAACACTCGAAAAATGGCTACGTGATAAAATAAGCGTCACACCTGAACCAATAGCTAGAGCAATATTTCAACAGATTCTTTATGGAGTCGATTATATGCATTCTCAAAAAATTGTACATCACGATATAAAGGTAATGTGCAGTAATGTCTTAATCAACGTCACAGTACAATATCCAAAGTAAAATAAAATATTTTTATACCTTTAGCCAAGCAATATATTTATTTCAACATCTGGACGACTTCAAATTCAATTAGGTGATTTTGGGTTGGCTTGTCCATTAAAAATAGGAACTGAGCATTCTGTAGTTGGCACTCATATGTATGCGGCACCGGAACAACTACAAGGAAAATGTGACCCAAAAGTAATTAAAAAAAAACGTCTTCGAATAAATAAAAAACATATTGTAATATATTTTATATTTTTATATTGCAGAGTGATATCTACAGTATAGGAATCGTTCTCGTTGAACTTTTAATTCCAATAAAAACTCAAATGGAATTAAGTTCTATTATTCGTTCCTTAAAATGTGGTAAAATGCCAGAATGTCTCACACATCACAAATGGGTGAGTTAAAAATATATTGCAATTTTTATTATTTCGAATGTCACATGCAAAAATATATTACATTTATATTATTTTTTAAATTAAACTTAATTTATGAATGTGTAATTTTATTTAGGCACAAATAATCAAGCAATTAGTGCAAAAAGATCCAACTAAACGACCATCGACAAATCAACTTTTGCAAGATATTGACGATGATAAAGATGTGATAATAAATGGATTAAAAGATACCATTGTAAATTTACAAAAAGATAGTTGCGTTAAAGATGATACTATTCAAAAATTACAAGATGAGATTGCATTATTAAAGGAAAAAGTTAGAAAATTGTCGATACAACAAACTGACAATACAAAAAATTAGACTTATATTGACTGTCACTGCAGAAACTTTTGAAAAATAAATCTTGACATGACATTAATAAGACTGCCGGACGCAATATTTTTCTCGAGTTAGTTTCTAATTTTTTTTTTTTTTTACGATAAAGTAATAACAAAGCTGTGCTCATGTACGGTCGTGATAATATTTATATTTATCTTGTATTTACAATTGTACCATAATTTATTATCTAAATATCCGATATGTGCGAAAATGAAACTGTAAGATATTTACAATTAAGTGACGACGAATCATATTGAATTTTAGATATTTAATATTACCGTATAGCGAAATTTTTTATTACAACGTAAATAATGTAATTTTTATTGTAAATAATACATTTTATTGAAATAAAATATCTAGCATTTTAACTGAAAATAATTTTGAAAGATTATTTCTGTTTTCAATTTTATAATTATAATTTATATATTATTTTTATATAAAATTTACAATTATAAATTCATATAACATATAAAAGCTTAATACATGTATAAAAATTTTTTATGCTGCCAGCACAACTTAACTTATTTCATGTTGCATTACGTTGAGATATTCTTTTAAAATCGTATCTAACAGTATCTTGAGCTGCTGCCCAAAAAATATTCTAGAATTCTTAGAATCAGGAATAGCACATTGTCGTAGTAAATATTGAATATCTGGATACTGCTGTTCAATATTAGTAGGTATATCGTGAAGAAATTCCCCAAAAAATGGATTTTGATTTTCTGCATTTAATAGAAGCTGCAACCATAATTTTTTAACAAATATGTAATGAATTAACATGCAGAATATAAAACAGTATATACATCAAATTATAATAATGTATAAATAAAGCTGCAAGTACCTGACAGATTGCATAATAATTGTGATCGCTTAGATAATGATTACAAATATCTTCAGCAGAATATGAAAAGCAATTTAAATTTGGAAAATCGAAATGCATAGTATTTTTATGTATTTTCTGCCATCCTTTTGGTTCATCTACAAATTAACAGCATAAGATATAATATTCACTGTTTATTTTTTCAATATTTTAAAAATAAAAATTTTTTTATTACCTTCTTGAGAAACATTTTTATCAACAATAATAATATTCTCCAAATCAATAAATTTTGCTACATTTTCATTATCAACCGCAATATTATCAGCTGATACATCCGTTAAATAAAAACCAAAATTTTTATCTTTGAATGTAAACATGTAAGCAGCATTTAAAAGACTTGAAGCTATTTTTATTCTTTGAATCCAAGATTTATCATAATAATCAGCAAGTGGCAGCCCTACATATTCTTCTACAATAATTCGACCACAAGCTCCATAATATTTTGGCACAGGCCATCCATTTTCAGCAGGTAATATCTGAAAGGAATTAAGGGATATAATAGTATTTAATATATTACCATTCAAAAATTTAACATCATCCAATATAATCAACTAATAATCCTTATAATTTAATAAAATATAATTCTAGTAAGCTTTTGCAATTTACCTGAAGAATTAATGGCTCTGGATTAATGGAAACTAATGTCCAGAGATTAATTAGATACTGTGTAGGATTGATATGTTTATTATTAAGATGAACATTATAAAACAGATCGTCTAAATGGCTTAATGTTGGACAAAGTCTTAAGCGACTTGTGTCATCCTTAGAAAAATCGGATGTAATCGCTTTTCTGATCAGATCATAAAACTGTGCCGTATATCTGTCTAATGGAATGAAAACCGAGCAGGGATATCCCAAATGAAGTATGTCACACAATGTAATGTCAAATGCTTCTAACTCGGAAGAGTGTGCCAGCTTTTTTAGCACCACTTTCGTTTGGTTGTACGTTCCAAAGAATACATTTTTCACGCCGAACAAGTGGGAGATTATCGCATTAATGTCATCCCATATAAGATCTATTTTATGAATGTCATGGCACGCAGAAACTCCATAACACGCTGGACACTTGGGTAGCTCCGTCAGTTGCGTTATAGAAGGATATAAACTTTGCAAAATAACGTTTACTCTTGAAACAAGAGCACACACGCCAATTAACATTAATATTTTCCATTTTTTGAATCTAACAATGTTACATACGTAATGAAGAATCATTAATCGATAACCATATTACTTTTCTTTGCTTTATTTAATATTTTTTAAGATAGGCGGTTCACGAGTTATGTTAGGTTATGTTTAATGTTTTTCATTCTCGATGTGATCAAAGTATTCGAAGTATTCGAACGACTCGCACTCGTAACCACAACAGTAGCCGATAACGGTAACGATAACGCGTTACTTTTTTTAAGTAACGTTCCCAACTCTGATAGAAATTAACACTTATTTAATCTTACATTTCTCTACCGTTCCATTTTTGTAAAATTCTCTTTTCTGCTCTATGTTAATAGTACGTAAAAAAAGGTGAATATTTTATTTAACATAAATTAAATATTTCATCAGATATGTTAAAATTAAAGAAACTTATTTGTCAAAGATCAAGATAAATTATTAACAGAACATTATTAAATTGTATCTAAACAAATTATTTTTAAAATAAATAATATTGTCGAAATATTGCTGAGTTTAAACTAAAATTTTTAACTTTTAAACTACAAGTAGTCAAAGTGTTAAAATAGATAAGTCTTTTTTTTACTGTTAACTTGCTGCCTTAATATTACAAGAGATCATTATAATAGATGTAATTAACTCGTTAGTAAAGCTACATTAATTTCTTTAACCATTTTAATATGATATAACATTTTGTAATTTTTTTTAGATCACTAAGCAAAAAAAAATTAAGAAACTTAATGTCAATCTTACCTTAATTACTTACTTAATAAATGGAATACAGAGTAGAATAAATATTGTATCTTCGTTTATTGTTCCTGTCCACCTAAGACTAAGGAATTTGTAAAATATAAATCGCAAGATATAATGCAATATTTACATATATGTACAATAACAGTTTAATTAAAAGTTACAAAATTATAGAAAATAAATATTTTTTGTTACTTAATTCCTACTACTGCCTCATTTATCCCTTTTCGACGTCTTGCTTTTCTTTTTCTAATTTTGTATCTTTAAGTTTCTTTTCGTTAAGTTGTACTTTTCTCTTATTTTTCCTCTTTGCTGAAACTTTATTTTCTAACGATGAAAAAAAAGAATCGTTTGTCGTCGAACTAGATGATGAGCTGGTGGTCTCGTAAACTTGCGTTACACATTGCATATTCGTTGTAAAACGAAGCTGTGTGCGCTCAAAGAAATAATTTCCTTCGGTGCTTTTCCAACCTTAAATTTGTGAAAATCTCATGTAAAATAAGATTTAATTTAATAACGTGTAAAAAATTAACAAGAGAAGATATATTACCTTGCAGAATTAATGCTGCTTTATTTTTAATTTCTTCAAGTGTTCTCTCAAGTCGTCTGTTAAACCGCCCAAGCCGATTGACGTAAAAAAGTTGATTGCAAAGCGCGTCTTCCTCGGGTCGTCTCTGGGAAAGAGTCCTTCAAACACTTCTTGCAACGTTACGTCTTTAACCCGTTCGTTCAGCTTCGCCAAACCCATGTACTCAGAAAGCTCTTGAAACAGAATTTTGATAAAGATTCTACTGGAACTCGTCGTATCCTCTTCGTTCAGTTGGATGCACGATAGAACGCTCCACGATATAGAATCTGTAAACAACAAATGGGCGAAAAACTTGGATACGTTCCGGAGTTTGTTGGTATCGAGGCGGTGGATCGTGTGATAAGAATCCTTGAAAATCTGCTCAAACGGCGTCACGTATATTTTATTGATAGCGCAGAATCGACCGGCCAGGAGGCCGAAAAATTTCTCGTATGTCCGCATCTCCGCGCAACAATCCAAGAACATGTGGCACAGTTCGATTTCCTGTCCAGGTTTCAATTGCATCTTCATGAGTTTATGTGCACACTCTTCAAAATCAAGCGAGGAATGTATTGTTAGATATATAGTTCGACGGAGCGCGGTTAAATTTGTCTCGGTATTGTCGGTTATCACGCTTTCCTTCCCCTCGGTCTGTTCCGTATCGTTGTCAGAACTGTCTTCCTCTCCGTCTTCGTCATCGTCTTCTGAGTCGCTAACGTCTGACCCAAGAATCTCCTTGCACAGCTCTTTGTATTTTTCTTCGGAAGCGAGATAGTCGGCGTCGAACTTGAACACGTTTAATATGTCTTGCGCGTCCATCTCGTCGTCCAATCTTATCAAATGCGTGATTTGATCTTTTTCCTCCACGAGGTCGAGCTCTTCCGGCACGGCTTCGTGATCTTTAAAGCCGTCCTTTCTGATTTGAAACATAACTTCTATCATGTACTGAACTCGCTTATCTAATTGACCCTCGTGCAAGATGTTCCTCAGCATTTCGAAAATGGCCTCGATGCCTCTTCGCGACACCTCCGTGAGTTTCATGCCGCATTCTTTCAAAAAGGCTATGGCTACCTCGACGGAGTCGTCCGTTGGCGTTTCCAGCAGCAGAGTCAAAATCTCCAGGGCGATAATCTCGTAGGCCACCCGCTGGTTCACCAAGTGGGCTATGAAAGTTCCCGAGGATATACACAAAGGTTTATCGTTCCTTTTAAATCCACGTTTAAACTGCAGGACGAGTCGTTTCAGTACTAGCTCGCCTATATTGGGAAACTTGTAATTGATTATGGCCGTCAGCGCGGCATAAACTGGAGTAAAAGTCAGGGATGCAGCTTGCGCCTGAATAACGGATCGTGCCAATAGACCTCTACCGCGAACGATGTTCTCTTGCAGCAGTTCCCGGGTGATGATCCCGATGTTGCTGGTGTTGACTTTATTAATATATCCGTGGATGGATTTCTTTAAAGCCTCCCACGCAATACGCTGATAAGCGGCACCCGACTTGTCAGTGATCTCCGCCTGGAGCATACGCAGTTTGGCAGGTGGGATATATGCACCTCCGGTCCTGGAGGTCAGCATGCCAACTGTTCGCTTCTGCTTAGCTTCCTCCGGGTTTTCCCGCGGTTTGTCCGGCTCCCCGTAATATCTGCTGCCAATCTCCTCCCGCGGTTCTGATTTCCGTCTGTCATCGGCCTCGTCGTTATACCTGGAATCGCCACGATCGTCATTATACCTGCGATCCCTGTGGTTTTCGCGCCGACTGCTGCGGTAATTATCGTCGCGTCTAGAGCCGCGGTGACCGTCATTTCGCCTGGAACTCCTGTGCTCGTCGCCGCGGTGATCGTCATCCCGCCTTGAACTCCTGCGCTCGTCACCGCGCCTCGAACTTTTGTGATCCCTGCGCTTACGATAATGCTCCTCGTCGTCCTCGTCCTTTCGCGATCGTTTCATTTTGGTTTCGTATAACCTCAAAGAACCTCCACGTAAATCTCCGCGGCGTCTACTCGCGTATAGTCGGCTTCTGTATATTTTTACTTGCGTAATTACAGAACTACGAAAGAAATCTCACTCAAATTTATAGTCGAAGGTGAAAGCAGGAATTTAAGTCTAGCGTGGTGCGTAACACATGTCGTACTCCGGAGTCCGGACTCCTTCCATATATTCTTATGCATTCCTACCTCCATGGGAGAACGACTCAAATTGCGGTTTTAATTCTGCACCGCAGTCGGAAGATGTCGACCCAGTTGCATATCGACAGAGAGCACGAGTTTTGCGAACATGTCGCTACATGTCGCCAGGTCACTCTTTTGCTTTTGAGCACTCGTGAATTCTCCGCGACACGAGAGAGTTGTTTTTAAAAAGAGCTTATATGAACGTAATAAAACTAATAATAGAGAGTTAACACAATGGTTGTGATTTCAAGAATTTTCTCTCGTGGGTGTGGCGGATTACAAGCAGTAAAAACACTACGTAAGTTATATCAGATTAATATTGTTCCTAACCGATTGTTTATATGTGATAATTATTGCTTTTCGTAAGAACTTTAATTATTACGATCATATACTTTGTTTTTTAGGCCATGCAGTTAGAGGAAATTCCTCTATGCCCACTCAAGATTTAGTACAGGAGTCACAAAGTGACGCACAACAAAACACTGAACGGCAGAAAGAAATCCTAGGTAGATACCGATTTACTTACCCGGAATTTCTACCCGATCCAGACCCTAAGTATCGCAACGCACTTCGAGAAAAACTGGAGCGCATGGATATGTTGGCTAGGCGCACACATATAGCCATACCTGAATTTTATGTAGGTTCTATATTGGCTGTGACTTATTCTGAGCCACATGCTCCTAAAAAGGTCAACAAATTTGTTGGCATATGCATTGAGAGAGGAGGAACAGGATTGAGAGCCACATGTTTGTTGAGAAACGTCGTTGATAACCAGGGAATTGAAATAATTTTCGAATTATATGATCCTGCAATACATACAATAGAGTGCATTAGGTGAATGGTTATTTTTTTTTATTATTTTAATATAATATAATAAACAGGGTGTCCAAAATAAAATATCAAATCATAAAACTGAGTAAGGAATTAGAATTGGAGACAAAAATGTATAGGTTTGTAAAATTCGCGAACATTATTAAGAAAAAAATTAAAATGTTTTATGTTTTGACATTTTATTTCAGACACCCTGTATAAAATAATAATAAAATAATTTTTTTTTTGTTGACAATACCATTTGAAATAAATTTTCAGACTTGAGAAGAGATTGGATCCACATCTTCGATATTTGCGAGATGCGCCAGCGGAATATAGTACCTTCCCCTTCGACATGGAAAGGGAATATTTACCAGAAGGTGCATCAGTACCTGTAAATAAGATCAAAATAAAGCTCAATCCGCGTCCATGGTTGGAGAAATGGGAACAACAAGAAATGAAAGGTATATCAGAGCTCGAGTCTCTGTCTTCTGAAAAACGCCTTAAAAAAGCCCAAGCGGTAGCGAAGCCTTGGGAGAAGTATGATTTAATGAAAAAATACCGGTAAGAAAAGAAAATATATTTCTGTAGTACTTTGCGTTTTTAAAATGGTTCTAATTGGAATTTTTTTTATCCTAGGGAAACTATTCCTCAAGAGGATCAAAATGAAATATTTAACGAAGTGTATGCAAAATTACATGAAATGGAAATTGCTAGGCGCAGACAAAAGCATAAACGCGTTTTCGTACGTCCAAAGAAAACTGGATAAATTTACGATTGGGTAAAATATTTTTCAATTCATGTAAAAAAATAGAATGAAATAAATAAATATATTTGTTTTTTGTTACAATGTCATATCTTTGTTTCATTAGTATTTATTATAGATAGTAATTATCGTAGAACGAACTGAAGATTATTTTACACCTCTTATTGAATTCTTTTACACAAATATATAAAATTAAACGTAAGAGTAACAAGACAAATTAATTTTTGCCAAAATGATTACTTATCGATAAATAATAATTTTATTTTCATAAAATTATTTTTATAATTTCAGAAACTTTTAATGATCAATAAGTTTCTTTTTATTGAGAAATAAAAAATATACAATAGAAATTAACACTTGTTTAATCCTACATTTCTCTACCGTTCCATTTTCGTAGAATTCACTTTTCTGCTCTATGTTAATAGTATGTATAAAGGGTAAATATTTTATTCGACATAAATTAAATATTTCATCAGATATGTTAAAATTAAAGAAACTTATATTTCTCAAAAATCAAGTTAAATTATTAACAGAACATTATTAAATTGTATTTAAACAAAATTTAAAGCATTTCAAGAAATTTATTTTTACAATAAATAATATTGTCGAAATATTGCTGAGTTTAAACTGAAATTTTTAACTTTTAAACTGCAAGTAGTCAAAGTGTTAAAATAGATAAGTCTTTCTTTTACTATTTACTTGCTGCCTTAATATTACAAGAGATCATTGTAATTGATGTAATTAACTCGTTAGTAAAGCTACATTAATTTCTTTAACCATTTTAATACGATATAACATTTTGACGAGCTGTTCCTTCGCGAGAGGCGATGTCGAGTACCACACTGGACTGTCTGGTACGCAACTGCGTTCTGGCAATAGATAGAAGACATCATTTCGCGTTTTCACACTTTCAGGGCTGAAATGTGTCAAGTGACAAATACATTGCGTCAAAATCGACTGAAGACATTTAATATTTCAACATGTGTTAATGCATACATACCATTTTGATAAATAGAATTCATATAACTTAACAGGACATCTCAATGGATTCTCTTCGTTTTCTTGTTGTTCATATACCTTCTTTTTTCTTGAATTAGCTTCTTTAAAATAATCAATAATTTATTAAATATAAAAATATATTAACTGTATCGATAAATAAACATTGACACTGAATTTTTATAATGTATAAGATGTATAGATTATAACCAACCAAGAGCTGATTGCGGTGGATAAAATCTCAAAAGAACATTTCTTGAGCCTGGAACTTTTCCTGCCACTGCCGCAGGTTGAGCTGCTGGATTGCGCTTCCAATGCTTCATAATATGAGAAAAGGAAAGTTGCATGTGTTCTTCCACTGTCTAAAAACGGTATTGGAAAGTATTTATATTTATTGGTATCCTCCTATCTAAAAAAAATTGATGTTACGCGTAAATTAGCTGTTAATGTCATCTGTCGATGTTACTGCATGTAATTTTTTAAGAAATAAATTTTTACGACTCGAGCTTGCCGAGCGCATAAAAAAGAACACGCAAACAGATTAATTCGGCGTTGAGCTCGGCGCTTTGAGAACTCCGCGCGAGAAGGCAACGGTCAACTGACGAACAAATCTATTGACTGTCTCACTTTCTTCAAAAAAAGTCGAAGAAAAAGTGTTTCGGAAAGGAAAAGTTATGTCGCAGGCAGAGTGGACGGAGCGTCCGACATTTCCGACCCGCTTCACTCGCTATCGCATTCAGCGAGTTCTGGCGATCGCCAAAATCAAGGTGTGAGATCTGCACCTCGCCCGTTTTCTTCGTCGATATAACTTTTAACAGTTTTAATTGACTTACCACAAGATTAAAGTGTTTCGTATTGAAAAACATCAGCGTGCTTAACAGAACATGAGGCGAATGAGCACCTAACTGTTTGCATTCCCACAAGTGTTCTTCTTCCACCCTAGTCACAATGTATTCTGTACACAAGCAATAATACGTGTGAGGAAGCAAAGTAAGAATAAAATTTCTAATGATAATAAATAATGAAACGTAATTACGAGCGTCGTTATACAGCATGGAGAACTTTTTTGCCACTTCATTTAGGCAATCCGTAAATTTCTCGTAATATGAATCCGTAAATATATTATCGATTCTATTATTTTCAAACAGATATTGTTGTATTCCTATAAAAAAATTATAAAAAATGTATTTGCGATTAAAACAAAGATATGTAAAAATAATATTTGACATTGTTAAAATCGCCGGCTGTTATATAAAATTAATTTACCTAGGCAGAGATAATATATTGTATCGGGAGCATACTCTGAACCATTCGGTTTTCTTACTTCCTTTACGAAGAGACATAGCGAATAATTTAATTCATCTGCGGTAAGTTGTAAAAGGTCCGTCTTAAATAATTTTATTTTTTTCATTGGTGTAAACTGTTTTTCTAATTCGGCATTCTTTCCCACTACCTGCATATTAATTATATTACATATAATATTATTAAATGTAAATTAAATATTATAATCAATATTTTCAGCTTATTGTTCTGTATATGTATTAGTTAACAGTTACAAACCCATTGTCTCCATGCATTCACGCCAAATGTATATTTTAACGCCATATTAGCGTCAGGTTTTTCCATCGGTTCCATAATTCGCGGTTGCGGGGGTGGTTGAGACTCTGGTGGTGGCATTAACGGCATGTCATTTGTACCGGAAACACGTCTCATCCGTTTGGTTGCTGTTGTTCGAGGTTTATATGGCATCACACGTTTTCTTCCTCTGGAACCAACCATTAATCGTTCCGATTGCACTGAAAAAAGTACGAAATATATTAAATAAGAACAAAATTCATACAGATAAAAAGATCGAAAGTTGAGAAAAGAAATCCAAGTAACATATGGCAAATAATACGTTAATTAATTTTCACATCGCATACCGTCATTATCTAAAGCATTTTCCGGTTGCGACGGTGCTTGCGTAGCTGTAATCGTATTTGGAGTTAAGGCAGCCTCCAAATCAACTGCTGGCTCATCTAATTCTCCCGTGGCCATTTTTAAAGCCATTTGTAACATGTCATCTCCAAACGTGTTACTGGAATCAACTGCTTCTGGACTGAAACCATCACTATGTAAATTGTCTTGATCAGCTGTGTCATCTTCCCTAAACAAAAATATATGCTTTTGGTGCATGAGACAAACAGAAACATAATTTTTAAGAAACAAATATCATTTGTGTAACAATGAAATTTCTTTTATCTTTTTATATCTTCAGTCGTTAAACTAGTAGAATTGATGCATTTATTTAATTTAAATTGCAGATATTGTGTATTTAAGCAAACTGTAACCAATATCAATTTATTTACTTATCGTCCACTGAATCCGAATCGCTATCGTTAACCTTCTTTTCGGTAGCTACCATTTCAGCCATCATAAGGAGTTCGGCTTCATACGGATCAGCCGGTATCTTCTCCTGTATTTTTTTGATATCCTTCATAATTCCTTTAGCGCTGTTCCTCGTGGTAGGTATAAAAAGTGGAACAGGAATAGGCAAGGGAAAAGGCATCGGAACTGGGAAAGGCATACTATACATGTGCATCGGAAATGGAACGTAAATTGGCACTGGTACAGGTACCAGCACCTGTTGAACATTTTCCGTCGTCTGTGTCCCTTTTGTACAAGGGTGAGGACGCACAGAAACTCCTTTCGTATGCACTAAAGGCTTGCACTGAGTCATCTTGTTGTGCATTTTCGCTGGACTAGGTGGTCTGGTAATAACTTGCTGCTTATAAACCATTGGCGCAGTTTGATTTGCGTTTGCAGGTATCACCACATTATTTTGCTGCGGCGTTTGATTTGCCTGCCCGTTCCCCATCGAGGCTAAACTCGTTACCGAGGAAATAACTGGCATAATTTTTTTCTTCTGTACCTCGTTGGGAACAATTTGATTTATACTTTTTTGTGGTAACGTAGTTTTTTTAGGTAAGCCGGCAGGCACGGGATCATCGCTCGGCGGTATAGTTATAGGTGATTTAGTGTATTGCGCTTGAAAATTCATAACGCAATTGTACGAACAAAAATTACGTATTGTCGCATCCGACATCGTGAGATGATAATGTGCTAAAGAATACTCTTTACATAAATCACAATTAATTCGCTTTGCAGATACTGCGTTAATGGAAACCTGTAAAATAAATAAAAAAATGTATACCTTCTACATATTTTTGCATGTTATTTTTTAACTGTAATATATCGTACCTGGTATAGTGTTAAACAATTTAAGCTGCACATCATTAGAACTTGACCTGTTTTTAATTCCTTCTTGATCATATCAAAATTATATTTCTTTACTTTGCACCAATTGCATGGAAGTATTTTCCTATTCGTTATAATAAATATATTCAAACATGTTTTGTTACAAAATGTATGAGGCTCATTCTCATAAAAAACAACGAAGTGTTGTTTATTCGGTAATTCGAAAAATTTTTTGCAAGTAGAGCATTGTTCAGGTTTAACTTGTTTCACAAATTTAAATGCAGCAAAACAGGGTTCACTGCATATAGCTACTGGAGTACTGTTGTATATTTGAACTTCGCGGTGTACAGGTTTTTCCTGTAAAAAATAAAATTTAGTTTCACTTAAAAATTATTAAAAATATACAGAAAAAAAATGTCTTACCTCTTTACAGACACTGCATAACTTTTTTTCTGTGGGTAGCGGTTCTGTAGAATTTAATTTCGAATATTTTTCCATGCAATCTTGGGTACAAAAATCTTTAAATTGTCCTTTTTCTCCAACCGGAGCTAAAAAGCCTTCTGCACTCACACTTATATCTTTTTGACAATAACTGCATACTTTCAAACCTTTTTTGAATTCCTCTAAACATGTTGAACAGCAAAATTGCCTTACATCACATCCAAATCTCACGCAGTATTTTCCTAAACTCACAGCTTGAACTGTGCCACTGCAATTTTTGCAATAACTTCCATACCTTCGTTGAAATTTTCCTAAACATTCTTCGTTACAAAATTCCATTGTCTCCCAAGAAAGATTTCGTTCATCATTTAGTTCTATAATTGATAAACAGGTTGCGCAACGCTTTTCTTGTTTAGTGTTAATTCCTTGACTCGGTATATCGAGAATTTTGCTCATGATATTAGCTGCTTTGAATAATGCTTTGCACGTTTTCGAGCACACAAAATAACTTTGCGTACCAATTCTTACGCGAATTCTGATTGCGCCTACTTCACCACACTGCTTACATGCTTCTTTATTAACAATTTGTTTAACTTTTGAATGTTTGGTTCCATCATCGATATTAATAATATCCGATGCTAAGATTGAGCTTACCGTTGTTAGTTTGGAAACGTCTTGAATAATCACGTCTTGTTGTACAATACTATCGTCTTTGTTTACATTATCTGTTACTAATCGGGATGTGTTTGAAGTGTCCTCGCGCTCGAAATTTGATTTGCTACATTTTTCTGTTATTTCCGTACATTCGAAGTTTTTAAGAAGTTCAGTCTCGATTTGATTGTCGTCTGTTGCTTTACCCGATTTACTTGGCATTATTACTTTCATACTATCAGGGATAATACATAACTCGTCGTCTTGCCCCGGTAATACGTCAGCCTCGTCTGTTTCCATCGTTGTAATTTGTTCGATATTTTTTTTGCCTTGAACATTTTGTTCATTAGTTGATTTCGGAAATAATATATTTTCTGTTCCCGTTTCGGATATACTAGTACCTGGAAGGTCAGTGTCTATTGAGATAACTTCGAGAGATTCAACGGTTTGTACGTTACTTGATGCTTCAGCAATATTGTCCACGGCTTTGTCGATATCGATGTCTTTAGGATCGTTTGTTGCAGAATCGACATTAGACTTTTCGTTTCTACAATCGTTACCTTCAGTAATTATCTCGTTTTGCAAATTATCTTGCTCGTATAACTTTTTAAAACTAAGTTCGCTATCGACAAAGTTATCGGTTTCTGGCTGTTCTATGCTTTCAGACGTAAGATTATCACCACCAAACGGATCTTCCGCGTCCACAGGCTGAACTTCAATTTGAGAATCGTCATTTTTGTCATGAGAGATCTGTACAAACTCTGTAGTTTCAGGCTCTGTATTTTCAGACTTCTTCTCGGGCAGATCTTTTTCGGAATTATCTAAATTACTGTCTGATGATTCAGATTCTATTTTTTTGTTAGTTCCATCTGTTTTATTAAGCAACACATCTTCTTTCTGTAATAATTGTATGTCATCCACGCTACTGCTATTTTCATCTGGGATATTGCTTTCTTTAGTTCCTTCTATACATGGCTTTTCGGACTCAGTAACGACGTTCTTGTTAGTACTTGATTCATCTGCAATATCTTTAGTTGTATCTTTAGATGATATTTCAGACTCAGTGATAACGTTATCGCTGATGCTTGTTTTATTTGGGATATCACAATCATCAGTTTTTTCTTTAGATGTTTCAGACTCTTCAGTGATAATGTTATCATTAATAAATTTTTCATCGTCATTAACAGCATCAGCTGGAACTTTACACAAATCTTCAAGAGCTAACACATCTGTATTTTTAGTTAAATTAGGTATATCTAGCTCTGCCACTTCTGTGTCTGCAAGAGCCATCTCTGCTTCTTTGTTTTCAACTGCATTGCTTTCTTTAGTCCCTACATTCTCACTATTGTTTTCAGGCAGTGTTGTTTCAATTTCTGTATTATCATTTTTCTTACTGGTTTCTAAATCTAAAGTAGAATCACTGGTTTCTATATTTGATACAGCTGAATCCTTCTCACAAGTTCCTGGATTTTCTTCTTCATTCGATTTATCATGTACCTCTGCAGTATTTTCATTAATCTGTGATTGCTTAATCCCTTCAGTTTCTTTTGAAGAACAGCTTTCAACATTATCATTATTCTTAGAGTTATTTACATCCTCAGAATGAGATGCAGCACCAGTATCCTCCATAGATACCGGATCGTCCTTGGTGTCCATAATCACCTCTGATTTATCGCTTGTATATCTGAAACATACACAGATTGAATTTCAAAACCAAAAAAAACTTTTAGGCTCTACATTTACCAACATTTTTCTTTACAATGCTCAAAGTAAAAATTACAATATACCAAGCTGCAAGTTCAGTAGTCGCCTAATTTTTTTTTTTTTATGTTATTACATTATTAATAAAAATAAATAAATAAATACAAAGTTAATAAAAATAAATACGGGTTATGTGTGGGTCCTTATGTTTTCTTGGCAGTTGAAACTTATCTGTTAGAAAAGAGAGTGGACTGAGAAAGTAATTGTGAAAGAAAGCGGGCGAGCAAGCGAGAAAAATCAGATGCGCGGGCGGGCCGATATCAACATTCGCGGGTAACGTCTAGGTTATGCGAGGCTCTCTTCGCGTCGCCATGTTCCCCTACCTGCCAGCCGGTCGTCGACTTTGTTCGGCGCCGTCGGGGAGGCTCAAGCCCACTCAAGCCTTGACGGGATGTAGCTCCGCGTCACGTATTGGACAATGCCGCGCGTCCATTCGCGCACGGACGTGCGTCTCTTCGTCGAGGAATGACGGAATACGAGGCCAAACTCCGAAGGACGCGATGCACAATCGCGCTGACAGGGCAAACTTTAGGTCAAACTCGCGATTATTTAAAGTCCACGAACGTTCGAAGGAATCGAGCCGGCGGTGTTGAGGCAACGTGGTCGGCGAACGTCGAACTAAATCCCGACGTAAGAGGGTAAAAAAGTAATAAAAAAGAACAAAATTTCGCCAAACAAACTCGCGCCTAAAGCCGTGCGAGCCAATTGTGCCCGTATACGCCGCGACATGGACCGCGTTCCTTGCCGCGCCATTGGTCAGTCGCGAGGCGATTTCGCGAGGCGGACAACTCCCAATTTCAAAGCGTTCTTTTAAATTACACATTTTTATTTATATAAAAAAAAATTAAAAAATCAAGTAAGTAATAATAAAACGAGAAATTACAACCGAGAAAGGTACAAGTTTTTTTCGAGGAGATGGTCGCGTATCGATTTTTAAAAATCAATTTCTTATTTATAGAAATATCTTTAGAATTATTACAGATTATTTTATAAGACATTTATTATTTGTCGCCGATCGTGTGCTTTTCGAAGCCATTTTTCTTTTATTTTATTTCAAACGTATGAATGTATATATGTATGTGTACGTTGGTGATATTGCGAAAAAGGAGGCCACCATGAGAAGAGTGGATTTGATGCTGCCATTGGACGAGCAGTCGCGAGTGTCGCGACTCATGCGCCTCACATCACGCCGTTGGTTGACCACGGCAGATCACGGAAAGCGAAGTGTCGTCGCGTTTTTCTCGCGACGGGCGATCTTCTTTCGTGACAGCGTTCAGAGATCGACGCAGATCGACAGCGGGCGAAGTGGCGACGATAAGTGTACGTGCGGCTATTCCTCCGCTTTCACGTCCGGATAGGAATACGCAGAAGGCGACGAGCGTGCCGATAAGCAAGCAGGGCGGCTCGGCAGGGTTCAATGACCGCGCGAGAGGCATGCGATTCTGCGTTTCGGAACTGCGTTTGTGCGGGATGAAACGGTCTCGCGTCTGAGGAGCAAAACTGCGAGCCAGTCAGGTGGGTTACGGTCTCCGAGAGCATCGAGACAAGCGTTGGAACTGTTCAAAAAATTGCTAGATACAAATCTAAGCTGTTCAGAACATCTCGACGTTTCTCGGTCCTTGAGTGCCTCGACCAGTACTTTGACACTTTCCGTGTTGCTTATACAGATTCAACAATTGATGTCTAATTACCGTAGAAGACCGTGTGAATCTCCGTTCATTGGCTACTCGATAACGGCGATAAGAGATCGTGTTCAGCGTCGGCAGGAAAGAGAACGCCAGAACGTACTCTGATCGAGGATTGTATTTCGTGAGGTGGGAGGAATCCGCAGAGGAAGGCAGCGGGCAAAGTCAGCCGGTCATCCTCGGCCATTCTACGACAGCGAGAAAAGCAGAGTGATCCTGTAACTGCCGGAAAGAAGTACGAAGGCAGAAATTCGCAGACACGCGTACCGCAAGTGAACTAGTACGTGGAGAGAGGAAGAACGGACGAACAACTGTGCGCGCGCACGCGCGTACTTGTCTCACGACATATACATCATACTTGTGAGGTGTATTTTATTGCACGAATCGTGCCAGGGGGTGTGTTGTAGCCGATATCGGATTGCGCTCGTCGAGACAGTATTCAGGTTTGCGGCAACCGGAACCGGAAGCAGATCCACTAGAAGCACGCATCTCCGTTTTCTCTTTCTTTCTCCCACTTTCTCGCGCTCCGTCTTGTCTGACGAAGAACGCGAGCTGGTCATTCAGGAGACGACGCGTCGTCGATCATCGCTTTGTAGAAGAGAACCAAGAAAATGGCCGACAATTGGACGCAGAATGTTGGTTGCCGGTAAGGGCATTGTAATGGGCGTATTGCGAGTTGCATGTTTCGCGAAAAGACACCTTCCGAGAACTATCCTCGCGATTGAAATTAATGCACGTCAGGACAAAGAGGTTAACCCGTGTATATAAGTACGTAGCAACAAAATTTGATCGAGGTACTCGACCACAGAATATAAATATTGACATTCAAAGAGTCGAATCCACCTATGAACTTCGTTAAAAATCTCTTAGCAATTCAAACGCGATGGGTGTATTTAGCGAACATGCTCTCGACTAGCCTATATTTTTTGTGAGCATTTATTACAATTTTACCTTGTCTAGGTACTTTAGAAATACTAGCGGTTGTCGCGAAGGAGATTGTGGATTTCGGCATTGGCAAGGGAACAGAAATGATGCCAGCACCAATGAGGCAACGTCCACTAATCATCATTCTCACACTCATCATCATACTCATCAAGCTCATGTTGCCACTTGTCGCTTCTTTAAACAGGGCTCATGTAAATTTGGTGCCCAGTGTCGTTTCAGTCACGACTTAAATAACACTGATAACAATGCAACTCAAACAAATGGAAGAGATTACTCTTACTTGGAGCATCTTAATAAGTAAGTTCAGATATCTAGCTATGGTATTATTGATTTGTTTACCTTATTTTCATATTACAATTAAATCACGTTTGTAATAAAATTGCAATTGTAGACCACATGGCAAATCCAAATACAATGCAGAATGGGTCAAGGCACCTGAGTTTGTACCTAACAAATATAAAGATCCTGTCATCGTGGTTCCAGCTTCAACAGCTACAGCTTCAGCTGCAGTATCCTCTACTTCAGGAACATCTCCGAGTACATCAACGCCAGTTTCGTATGCTCAAGCTGTTAACCCACACATTCAACAAAATTTGCCCATTTCTACCCAACCTTTAGACTCTCTGTGCCCATATGCCGAAGCAATTGGAAATTGTTTACTTAGAAATTGTCCGTGGATACATGGCGACATTTGCGAACTATGTAGCCGCCCAGCCCTTCATCCACACAACGAGGAATTGAGGAAGAAACATACAAATGTAAGATTGTGTAATTATTTTGCCAACTACATTGCATTAATTTGAATATTTTCTACTTTATGTCTTGAATATTTATTTTCGTGTTTGCGTGAGAAACGTGGACAAATTAAACATACTAAATTTTTAACTATATATTTCCTGTCACCTAATGTCTTACTGAAATTAATAATTGATATATACGGGATGTAATTTGTATAAACGACATTGTAATTTTTTATATAGGCATGCATGAAGCAACATGAAGCAGATATGGAATTATCTTTCGCTATTCAACGCAGTAAAGAGAAATCTTGCGGTGTTTGTTTCGAGACAATAATGGAAAAATCTTCACGAGAACAGAGATTTGGTATATTGCCGAATTGCAATCATTGTTTCTGTCTAACTTGCATTAGAAAGTGGCGACAAGCCAAACAGTTTGACAACAAAATTATAAGAGCATGTCCAGAGTGCCGAATTCCTTCAGATTTTGTTTGTCCTAGTATGTATTGGGTTGACACGAAGGAGGAGAAAGAAAAATTAATAAAGGATTATAAAGGCGCTTTAAGGTACGACATAATTGATTTATCTTTATATTAATGTGTCCTAATTCGTAAATTTTTTTTTCTATAGTACCAAGGATTGCAAATATTTTAACAAGGGTCGCGGCAAGTGTCCATTCGGTAATAAATGTTTCTATCTTCATGCACTTCCGGATGGGACTAAAAAAGATGTCGGTCCACCAGTTCGCCAGAGGCGTAACAACGCCGATGCCGACTACGACATTCTCCATGTAAGTATTGGTTTAATTTTTCAAAATATATTCGTTTGATGACAAAGTGTGTTTATCTTAAAATATTTAAGTAAACTAAACATATACGGCGTTCAAGATAAGATTCCAAACGGAGCGAACGAACGAACTTTCGTTCGATTCACGCAGGAGCGCTCCTCCCCCCCAATACTTCAGTAATAATTGTAATAAACACGGCACCCTCAGAACATTTGGTATATCAATAGGCATCAATTTAAATATTCGTCGAATAATTTGGTTTTGGGTTTCAAGTGGAATTTTTTAATAATATAAAGTGTGTTTTAAAATGAAAAAAGATATGTCGAATATTAAACAGAGTTGTTTCTTGTGAAAGAAAACAAATATGGTCAGGTATTTCAATTTAATGTTATAGCACAAAATGTAAAAAATTATTTAGTCTCTTAATTTTCTGAGATGACCGTAAGATAACCGAGGACCGCAACGCTCCGTATACATATACGGTACCAAAGGCGTAGCGTTCATCCCATTTTCTCTGCCTATAACGCAGTCCATTTGCAATCTAAAGTTGAACGCTGTATAAAATTCTTTTATCGAGCGTAGTCGACAACATTTTACACTATTTACAGCAACTAATCTTGTGGGATTTCTTCGATGAAAGGGACGATCGTTGGATGTATCTCGATTTAGAAGATATCCCTTTCTTCTCCGATTCCGACGATTCCGATTGGTCCGATTATGAGCTGTCGTTCGATTAGACGAACAAAACTAGTCGACCGACACAAAACTGCCTTGATACAAGAGTTATCATCAGCTGTGTTCAGCGGTAAACACTGATCAATGATCGCTCAGTGATTTTTTATTACGATTGCGTCTTGTTTTTGGTTCGGCTCCGGATCTGAAGGCAGAAGCCCCAATCACATTAAAAAATCACTAAGTGTTCGCTGATCAGTTTTTTCTGCTGAACGCAGTCTTTGCTATTTTGTTGCTATGTCGATACCTACTTCCTTTATCACCATGTGGGGCTTTTTAGCGACTAAGGAAAGAAAAATTATTAGATAATTAGCGAATAATTTGAATTGTTATATTCATAATTCGAAGACGTTCTAGCCACGTAGAAAAAGAAATAGAAAAATAAGAAAAATGTGCATGTTTTCTTCAAATAATAATTTACATATAAAACGTTTAGCCGATGTCAAAATAGTTAAAATGCTTTCTTTTGCAGATAATATCAAGTCTTTTTATTTCCATATAAGATAATAGTTATTAAAATATTAAATTCCACTCGCAACAATAAAATTATGTTAACATTTTATTAGATAAAAAAAAGTAACCTTTTAATAACTATTATTTTTAATCGTAGAAATAATCTTTGAACTATTATCTAAATATTCTAAATATTATGAAAGAAATGTGGTTTTAATTATTTTAATAGCGACTATGTACTTGTGTACAAACAATTAGAAGTCAATCTCAATTATGATGGTACATAATTGAGAATAAAGAAAAAGAAAAAAAAAGCAGAAAATAGCATGGAAAGTGAAAATTTCCTTGGATATGTATTGTAACTTCAGAGTCATTTTTGTGTAACTTGACCAATGTTCTACTAACCGATTAGTCTAACAACTATTAATTCAGTGGTCCAAATCTTATCAGTGAATAGTCTAGGTATTTTTCCGATGTTTGTTTCCTCATAACGTAGTTTTTTTTTTTACATCCGATACTAATCATTATTGAAGTATTCCATAATGCATGATCTGGAATACATCTGTACATTCGAATCGAATCGAATCATAGAATAAGCAATGAGTAATTGAAATTTCAGTTAATTATTATCAGTTGAAAACAAAATTATATTTTATTTTTGTCGTTTTCACGAATCGAGATGATATATTAAATTAGTTGAGTAGATTAATTATAGCTTTTCCTGATTAAGGCTTCTGTTTGTTTTAAGGCGAATAGATTAAATTTACTTTACTTTATAACTTCAATAAACCTTCGTCGTTCAACGATGTTACATTGTTACATGTACTTAAATGATATGTAATAATTGGAGAATATGGCATTTAAAATTTTCACATAAAAAAAGGAAAAAAAGAAAAAAAACTTTAAATAATGCAAATTGCCGTTTGAATCGATTTGATTAATTTTACTGAGCTATTTATATGTGTAAATATATATAGAGTCGGCATGTTTTGTGATTGCAATAAAATATTTTTTTAGATGAAAAAAAAAAAATCAAAGTCAGTTTGCGAGTGTGTCGTGTTGTCGTGTTCGCAAATATGACTAAGACAACAGTGCTATTAAATGCACTTATCCGTAATAAATTTCTTTTCGTAAGATAAAATTTATTGTTATTGCAATTACAAAACTTAATTATAAAAATTAATTTGTCGTTGAGGTTCATAACACTACTATTCACATATAAAATAGGAAAACTGGACAACGATTCATTACTTGTGTGATCAGTGTGCATTGTCAGTTCAATTTATCACTAGTTCATATCGAAGGTACGATCTGCAACTGTCGTCCTACCTCTTGCTATGGCTCTGCGAATCTTTATACATATTACATAATACATTTCTTTAAATTATTATACAATTGTATAGCGTTACTCGTGAGTAATAATTCCTTTAAGAATAAGTGTGATAAGTGAATGTGATGTAAGGATGATGTGTGAGCGTATTGGTGTGCGGTATCTGTGCGTGTGCATAAATGTACGAATGGAAGTAAGTATAAACGTGGAAAGAAAAAAAGAAAAAAAATATCTGTGAAAAAAAAAAAAAAAAGAGACTAGGACTAGCATATGTGCGGCATGAATAACGACAGATGTAATAAAAAGACCGCTTTATGTAAAGTGCGCATTTGTAGATTCGAAAGAAAGAGAAACGGTAGAAGTACGCACGACGGACCTGGACCCACAATATAGAGCCATGCTGGGAATCATCGTCGATCGTTTTTACATTTTATCAATTTACTAATAATAGCAACACGTTCCGACAACAGTTCTCTCCGTATAGAACCATGATAATTACGCTTTGGAGGGCATAAAAAATTTCTTTTGTGCAAAAACTGACGAGATAGCACGTAAATGTGTACCAAAGAGATACGATGTCCACTTTCTAATATTGAATATTTCGTGTGATGTCATTTTTTAACTCTTTCGCTAAACGATACTTTTGCAATATATTTATGATAAATAATCACATTGTTCTACATATAGTTCCTGTTCGCACATACAGCCTGATTCGTATTTCCGGTGGGAAGTGATCGGCTTTCAGCAGAGAACCGTCGGTACTGCCTTTCAAAAGCTATGTGATTATAGAGTAATATATCGTTCATTGCGCTGTAAAGTCAGTTTCTTAATCCGCCTGAACAAAGCGTTTTATCGGCTCGAAACTTTCGCTACGCTGTGAGCATATCGTTTATATATCTCCCATAGAATTTCTATGCTGTTAATTTTATCGACAATTGTTAGAATAAAACGCTTTATATTGTTACCGGTAATGTATAATAGAAATACTTTTTATGGTACGCTGTGTGTTCCGAGCGGCTATTTTTGGAGCTACTTTCTTTAACAATCTCAGAACTTCCCCGCCGAGGGAAATAAAAATAAAACGCTTAAGCGATATTGGATTGTGAGATAGCGGAATGCACGTTGATTGAGAATTTCTTAAGTCGATAATCATTTTACGAATAATGGAGAATTTGTAATGGTAACTTCTTTGATGTTCAGTATTCGTACACATTGTCGTTGTTAAGAAAAGTTAAGCTAACTTTTAACCGCGTTGAACATCTGATATACACATTGGCATCGTCGCTGTCTTTTATTTTCTTAAACTAACCGCGGATGCTATTTACTGCATTATTATGCTCTAAATGCATCAACGTGAAATGAGAGACATAAAAGAGCAGGAGTTGACGTTTGGCAAGTCGTTCGGACGCCGTTCGACGCGGTTTTTCTTAACTTTGATGGTGCATTTTCGGAGTTGACTTTGGAGTTCACTCGCGCGAATAAGCGATTCCGGTATCGAGATCGGCGCGATTTTTGTTAACGCGCGCGAGGGGTGCGAGAAGGGACCGATTAATTGATCCATTATTCGAGCGAAGTAGCAAATGTTAAAACGAGAACTCTTAATAACTTCAATCCCATTCTCAGGATGGTTTGGTTGAGCTAGTTTAGAAGTTACGTAGAAATTACGGAATGACCGCGTGCGTTATGTTTCTGCGTGCAGAATTCAATCGCCAAGATTCTACCGCGAGTGTGCATTAATGCGAATTAATCGTACTGAACGTACCTGCATTGAATACTGTATTGCGTAGTGACGAGTATTTTTTTTCTTTTTGTTTTTTTCTCTTCGACAACCTAGATACGCTTTACAGTCACGGAACTCGTTTACATGAGCTGAGCTCGAGCGTCTCTTAACTCTTTTTTTTTTTTTTCTTTCTTTCTTGTTTTTGGTTTTTACGCGATTTATATGTATAAAATTCTTTAGAGTACTATTGTGTCGATTGTACCATTTTATTTTTCATTAATTTATTTTTTATTCAGCGTGCTAATCGCATAATTTTTTATCGTATGCCGAAAACGCTCAAAGATTCTTGCAAAAAAGAATTGGGAAGGAGGTTTATATCTAAGTTCTTTTTTTTTTCTTTCTTAGGGAAGAATTTGTTGGTATTATGCTAAATTTCTATACGTAATTATGCCTTATATTTTTGTAAAATTGTCGCGTCGAACTACGTTATATGATAAAAAGGCTCTATAAAGCGGATATAATAAGATATACGATTAAATCTTATATTTGTTAAGTAGCGCACCACCACGACAAGATAAAATCGAATATTGAAAACATTGTTGTGTGCCACAGCTTGTTTCTTACGTCATTAATAGATCTTAGATTATTGTGAATGTTTTTTTTTAGCCAATAAATAATACGTAGATCAAGCAAAGCTGTCTTTTTATTGCATAATATGAATTGAATTGGTACTCACGTTACCCTCGACCGTCCTTTTTTTGTTTTTTACACTTGTAAATAATTTAAGGAAATTTATTTTATTAACGGGAAAGCAGTTGCCTTTTTAATTTTTCTTGATTGAAAGAAAATTCAATCAGAGGATACATCCGACGAGGGGCGCAATCTCGTTTTCAATTTTATTTCTCGCGATATATTTTTATTATCCGATGTAGACTAGTAAAATAAACAGTGTAAGGGTCCGTGTTTTTCGCGTCCCTTTCCAGCCTTAACGGCGTGCTGCCGAACACATTTTGCAAAATTATTTTGCCCGACGTAATTTCACGTTTTATTTTATTAAAACAAAAAAAAATGTTTATATATTTTAATCCTCTAAAATTATATTGACTTCAATAAAAATAAACATTTTTGCAAACAAGTTGAAAATGTAAAAATCCACTTGTTTTGCAGTGATAAAGAGTGACTTTTTTTTGCGAGTCTGTTTTTTCCACTGTTTGCATTTTTTAAAACAGATTATTGGAAATGTGTCGTACTGGTTTTTTATTTTTTTTATCACTGGCGGTCGTTATCAAAAGCATTTGACGTTCCTTTGAGATACCGACGGCTGCTAGGAAATCTCGAGGACTCGTCCGAAAGTGTAACGATAGATGACGACTGCAATATTGTATTCGCGGTAAACATGAAGGAAAGAGTTTCCACCGTGACTTCTTTTTTTCTTTACCGCCAGCGACGATTTGTCGTGAGATGTCGAATATGTGAATGTTTTATAAAATGTATTGAGACGATCAGGCGACTCCAATCGCGACTTTGTCAAAATGACGTGAGGAACTAAAGATCTTCTTGCTAACAAGACGCCTTTGCGCTGAACGAAAAATATATAACTTTATGATATTTCTATCTACAAATATAGTTAAATTAACTATTAATTACACTATATTAATTATAATTAATTTAATTATATTTGTGATTAAAAATATCATAAAGTTATAGTTGAGTCCAGAAAGTAACTAAATTCTTCTCGCAAAAGTGTGCGCTTAAGAAATTAATATTTCCGCGTTATTATTATCTTTTTTAAATAAATAATTATTTGAATAATTCGTTTTTTTTTTTTACGCGCAATCGAACAGTATCGCGCTTAATTAAATCTCAGCGCGAAACGCGACGGGAAATAAGGACATTCTTTCGTAAATCCGAAATGAGCGTCTTCTAATTTACGGCGGTGCTTTTTCCCACGCGTTTCCTCCGCAAAAACGTTCAACGTGCCCGCAAAACCTCGTCGGAAAATCTGTTTCTTATCGGAATCGTTAACATCGTTTGACGTGCAAACACGGCAATAAAGTTTCTTTCCTATCTGTCGCTTTTTTGTCAAGCAGGATCATTCACGTTCCGTCACGTAGAACGCGATGATTACCCACGTCGACGAAAAGTTGATTGACGAGAGATTAATATCGGCTGTTCAGATAATCATCGCGGAATTATGATTAATTATTTCGCGGCGTAGAGACGCGCTTTACTGAAGGCGGTACTTCACGGATTACTCCGATCTAATTAACTCGCGTTTTTCTTTCTTTAATTTTATTCAGATCTGTTTGGATTTTAATTAACTTGTGGGACAGGCATGGCCTAATTCCTTAAAAAAAAAAAAAGAAAAAAAAAAAATTATATCCACCACAAAAATTAAGACAGTATTCTTTTCGAACGCATTCCAAAGGCCAACGTTCTCTCGGCACTCGAATCTAATTGCGAACGGTATGCGGATATCTACGGTCCCGAATCGAAAATCTCGGCAGGAGGGTACGGATCGGAAGGGACGGATGCCAGAGGGGACGTTCGGGATAGGATTTGCTCAATTGACGGAACGGAATTTCGTGCGACGAGCATTAGGAGCGACGTCGTGTTTCACGTCACTCGTTGGCGACTTTGTCGCGCGCGGCCGACGCGCAAGGGGTGCTCGGAGCTTTCGGACTCGCGACGGTTAACTAGAACAGCAAGTTAATCCCGGCGAGCGCGGCGAATTAGCATATAAATTCCACCGAAATTGTCCCTACATATGTATCCAGCGACGCGCGGCCACCGCGAATATCGCGGGGATCGCTTTGAGTTCGCAAGACTTTTCCCCCTTTGTGGACACGACTCGCCGACCCCCTTTGTACGTATCTCCGGGGTGTGCGGTGCTCCTGCCACATATTACATGAATATTTCTACGAGGCGGTCGCCGCGCTCCGATCTCTTCGCCCGAATCGTCGCCGCGAATCGAGAGGGACGGCGACCGCAAATATTTCACGCCGCGTTCGAATCGCGCACCATTATGCGTAATCAGGAAATGCGGTTCCGCGTCGCGCTTACAAAATGAAATATAGCACCTATTCGACGCGATATAGAACTCGGGCGACCAGTTTAAACGAAGCCCTTCCCGTCTCCCTCCCTTCCCTTTTGACATTGTAAAGCAATCGCTGAATTACATTCTAGTCCGTACGGCCTTTCAGATGTTTTACGGGATTTCGATTAAACCGGAATATAAAATTTGTAATACCGGACACGCGGTCGGAAAAAAAAGAAAAAAAAAGGGGAAAAAAAAAGAAAAAAAAAAATATTTTCCCTCACGGTCGACGTCGCGCAATTAAATTCTGATCGGCCCCCGGCCGTTTAAATTACCGAGGTCTAATATGTTTATTCAATTCCGACAAGTCTATCGAAATCTACAGAGGATGGCGGAGAATTGGATGAAACTCGAAATAAATCGAATAGCCGGCCCGAATCTCATTGTCACGGTTGCCTCTCGCGTCGTTCGTTACGTATATAGACGCGCGAATCGTGCGCCAGATTCGACGTCTCAGTTTTGATGTTTAAAATCTCGTTGCAGCACACGCTATGGCTTCTGATGCTCTGGATAGCAAGCGGCCTTCTGACATTTTTGCGGTACGCATGGTCCCGCGTTACCGGCTTATTTATCCGCGGCTTCCAAGAGAGAGAGGACGACGTCAACGACGGTCTGCGAATCTAATTACGAGCAAAGGTGGGTCCCGACCAGAGAAGTCCAATTAAATAGTCGTCTGTGTATTCACGCTACTTTTAGCAACCGCGAATGAGAGACGAAAAAAAAAAAAAGAAAAAAAAAATGGGGGAAACATCGCAAAACTGACGTTACGCAGTACGTTCGCGCGGATTTCACGGCGTAAGCTAGCCGAGCTTAAGCGCACCAGGCAAAGTGGTGTCGGTGCTTAAATCTTTCGTTGAAAAAAAAAAATTGCGACGCAGCTGCTTCTTTCGCGATACCTATTTCCTTTAAAGGGCAAAAATTGTACCGGACTGAGCCATCCCGTTGCGCTTTCATTCGCCAATGCGCGGAATTATTAAAATTATTATCCGCGGTCATGTTACGTTGATCAGCCGCGCGCGATTAGCTCCGACCTGGATAAACATTCACGACGGTCGTGGAAGATTTACAAAATGCGCTACCTTCTTGCTCTCCTTAAAAATGCGAAAAGTAAATTCGGACAGTAGTGGGTTAATGGGAGGAATCGCGGAGATCCGGACGCGAAGAAAACGCGAAAAAGAGGGAGGGCAAGGGGGGGGAGGGTAGATCAGAACGGAGCCAAGTAAAAGCGAAAGAGAAAAGGAAAACGTCGGGCCGATGGAATATAGAATCGGTCTCTCTGTCGAGTCTATTCAGCCCCGCGCAGGATCTCTAAATTGCCTCTGTTTGTTTCGCAAGCAAAGAAGCACCGCCGTGCATCGAAATGGTCGATCGCCGGTAGCCGATGTCTAATATATCGAGGAATCCTCTTCCCGGCCCGATCGTGACCCATCCACTCGATGTTGATTCACCGCGTTTTCGAGCTGAAAGCTCTTTTGGCCGATCGACGGGCGGGATAAAAGAAACGGAGTGTCGGCGATAAAGTCGAGCGGAACTACAGACGACGATGATGCCGGCGAGTTCGTGTTATCGCCCGGGATTAAATCCACGCGGGCTAAATTCATGTTTTAAGTCGGCGTATTTTGAAACCGCTATTTTTTCTCTTTTTTTTTTTTTTTATTATTAAAAGAATTTTTTTAAAAAACCGTTATTATAATTGATAATCACGAGACACGATGACAATAATTTATTATGTGAATTAATAAAAAAATAAAAAGTTATTTAAATAATAACGCTTTGTTTTTAATAATTTTAGGTCGTGGCCAATGGATATGCAAGATGGACAAACCCTGACGTTGGCGGCGACGTGAAATTGAGATACGCGCCACGCGTTCTGCAGTCGCACGAAAATCGCTCGCTGTTCTTCGCGAATTTCACTGAGCGCGAATATAATGACGAATCTCGACAAACACTGGGACGAAGCGCGATCAATTAACGCGGCTGTATGCGCATTTGCGAGTGGCGATAATGCAAATACAAATGTTTGCAAATGCGGATGTGACGTGCGAATCGCAATCGGACCGATATACCGAATCTCACCGCAGCCGGTTGGTGCCGAAATTTAAACGTTATGCTTTTTTTCTTTTCTTTCTATTTCTCTCGTTAGAGCAGCGCTGCACTGAATGCCTTTCAGTCAGTGGCACAAATCGACGCAGGGGTCAGAACGTCACTTTTTAACGTCCAGCGAACAACATGGACAAAACTGTTCCCGACTTGTGTCACTAAATGGAAAGCACCCATTAACTTAAGCAACTAGATACGACTTGCAACAATCAATAAGCGTTGATCTCCGCGCATGAACCTTCTACATTGGCTGTCGCAAATCGCAAGCAGCGATTAAAGTAAAATGAGCTTAATAGATGACTATAATTGAAAAGCTACGGAGACCTGTAATAGCGTATCGGATTATCATAAACAGCCGCATGTATGAATAAACGCAGAGTACGCGGCCACCAACGAGACATTAATTAAAGATAGATTTCCTTATTAGCGACGCGGCAATATTCGAATGATTAGTTTGTAACGTAAGGTGCAATTTTACGATTTATCGTTGTTTGAATGCTTCAAGGATACCCGCGCTTAAAAAGTCTGCAAGATATCGTGTTTATTTAAAAATGTATCATAATTTTCATCCACGGCCAATCATCCTGAATGAAACCTATGAGAACAAAACGCGGCTCCGCGGAGATGCGATATTTTTGCGCTTTGTGTGCGCTTATCTGCGAAACGTCCGGATAAATCATAAATCACCGCTCACTGCGTAATCATTAATATTGCATTGTAGGTTAATCATTTAGATATTTATGTCAGATTCGTTTCGAGCGGTCTGCAATGTCTATGATCAACTACAGCCAAAGCCCCTCGGGGGGATAGGATTAATTAATTCAAAATTAATTAAGGAAATGTATGTAGATCGTTAATAATGCCTCGCCGGTGACGCGATCTAAACTCCCGGCCATCCTCCTCGCGCGTCAGATCGCCGTCGATATCCGACATCATCAACAGTAAATGTAATAAATTATAAAGTAAATTCCATTTCGGTCGACGGCCGTGATTTTTGAAAAGGTTTCCGAACGCGCCTACGCGCGCAGCCGAGCGGGTTCGCGCGCAATTTCGTTACCATTTTGCACCGCAAATGTTCGCTCGCCAAGCCAAGAATCGCATCGAGGTCGCACCGTTACTTCAGAAACGCATTGGATAAAATATCGAACAAAAGCAGACGTCGGAAGGTGTGAGTCGTCGAACAAGGTGATTATCGCAAATAGCCACATTATTTTCGGAAAAATATTGCCCCAGTCTTGTAAACGGGCGCGATAAATATGGCACGGTGCTCATCTTCTATGTGCCGCACTCGTATCGGCCACATTAGTACAACATAGTTCAATTAGTTAAATGTGATTAATATAATAATAGCGAAGCTGAAAACGCGGAAACGAAACTGACGATAGTCGCACACGAACGGCACTTCGCGCGCCGCTGATTTTCTTGCTGTATCAATATTGCGCTCTTTTCTTTTTTTACTCGTAAAACGTGTCTGGCAAATAAAAAAAAATATATATATAAATAAAAAAAAAAATGTATCGGGAATATCGGGAATGCCGATTGCAATTCTAATGCGGTGCAGACGGCGCGAGTGGCCGCATCTTCTTAACGTTCACGGCAATAGTCAGGCAAGCAGGACTAATGCTGCCTGAGCTGCATAATGCAGTGCAGTCGGAAACCGCGATGTATATTTTGCGCCGTGTTGCATTAATATTAAGCGGCGATGTGATAGGTTAGGTGTTATAAGTTGCGGGGAACTGTTTTATCTCGATCGTATCTGGAAGGTGCGAGAGCTCGAAGCGACAGAGATTCTTCGAGGGGGCGCGAATGCAACGAATGAAGTTGGCGACGCGTCGAACACGCGAACGATGGCCGGCGCGATAGCCGGTCATTTCGCTCCGCGATCTTCCGGCATAAAGGTCAAAATCCGCGTGCTTTACCGCGACTTTTATTCGCAGGAGATCCGATCCGTAAGCGGGAAGCCAATAGCGAGTAGAAATCGCAACGCGGAATAACGGTAAGAAGCTAATATCTTTTCAATATTCTTTTCATCGGTAACGAAATAGGATTATCCGCGAAATTATAACGCTACTTTTTCACTTAAACACTAATTAAAACATCATCACCACCGCAATGATAATAACAGCAAGAAGCGTCCTGGCCGATTTTCTTGTTTTCAAAATTATTAATATTCAAACTGTTTCGGAAATTTAGAATTTATATATTCAAACTCGCTTTCATATTAAATACCTCATCAATCATCGATTACATTTGTATAAATAATAACCAGAAGTTTAATATAATATAATATGTGTTTTTCAAATCTTCCCGAAATGAATTCCCACCGTTACCTAATAATTAGCTAGCCAATTCGTGGTTTATCTCGTAGCTGTCTAGCAAAACTGTCCAGCAATGAGCGAAAAATGTAACACTCAAAACGTACTGAGTACTAGATAATTATTACTAGCTAATAACGAGCTAGAAAAGCTAGATATCTAAACGTTTTTCGCCGCGTACTAGTCTACTGCGCGTTCTAACCTAGAGAAGCGGTCAGCGAGAATTCAACTCGTGAAGGTTACGAACACCGCTCGTACATACGCACCGCGATATACACAATATAGTTAGCCGAACACGGTGCCAGTTCTATTCCCTCACACTATGCGGTGGCGGGCACTACGCAGTGATCGCGGTATCAATTGATACGGGCGCGCTAGTAATTAAGCGTGTCTCTCTCCCGACACTCATAACCCTATCGCTGTCGCGTCCCGACGACTGAAACTTCCTTTCGCCCGTTTCACATTATTCGACCTACATGCGTAATGAAATCGTACGATTGATCATCGTCACGTGTTAATTGGAGCTCTGCGGTCGATGAGCGCGTCGAATCGCTAGCGATCGGGATTGCAGGCGCTGCTAGGATCGCGCGTACGTGTATCTAGTCGCGTAAAACGTAGTGTTGAAATTGGAGAATGTTGAGAATCTGGCCGTGCTAAAATATGTGGATCGCGGCGTCGAGCGCCGAGCTACTTGTTGTTAATAATTTCGCGTATATTCGCAATTATTCTTCCCCCTCCCGATCGTCGCGAATCTTTGAGTCAATCATTCGAATACTTTAGTGCGGACACGATACGCCGCTCGGTGGAAAAAAACCACTTTGCAGCTGCTGCAAAAATCAGGTACCTTATTAGCCGTCTAATTTTGAATTCGGTCTAGATTAGGAGCCACTCAGATTCGCGATTTTTTTTTACAACAGCCGCAGAGCAACTTTTCCCGCCGAACGCGGCCAATGTTGGAACAGAACGCCAAATGGTGTAAAATACGCCGACGTTACATTTCTGGTTTTTCTTTTTTTTTTTTTTTAAGTTACCGTTGAAATTATTCGCGACTCGATATCTATTGCAATTTCGTGTATAATATTGCAATTAACGTAACGAGCCCGTCGACCAGGGTCTTATAATTATTTTGCTAAATGCATTATCTGAAAGTAGCTTTTGATTTTTACATTCAAGCAAAACAATAATTTTAATTAATTTTTGAAAATATAATCTGACATCTTGCAAAATGCATTCATTGAATTGCAATCAATAATTATTTTCTATAAAAATTGTTTTGTGTACGCGATACGTTGCCCATTAACTTGGTAAATAAAATATTATATAATAAATACAGCTCTATATTTCATTCTATAGTGAATGAGTTTAACTACTATACATGTATATTAATTCGCGATTTTAAATGTATAATACATTTCCCTTCGAAAATTCGAATGCACTCAAGTGATGTGAAAAGCTTTTAATTAATCCATAACCTTTTTTTTTTTTTTAATTACAAAATTTTAAATGTAAAATAACTTCTACAATAGCAAACTATTAAAAAAAAGAACGGACATGAGGAATATAAATAAAATATGAATGATTGATGCATTTTAATACTTTAAATCACAAAAGAGGGATTATTTTACAAAAAGCTTTATTATAATAGTCACAAATTTCAAATAATTAAGAGAAGTATTTATATTAAATAAATTGGAAATAAATTGTCTTGTTATTAGGGAAATCACATTTGAATGTTGCATAATATAAATGTTATATTTATACATTATAGAATGCCCTTGTTCTATAATAACTGCGGTAGAAAATTCATATAGAATTTGAACATCGTGTCTATTTTTAATAACTAAAAGAAATCATGGGCGCGCTATTTTTTAAGAGACCCCCAATTTTAAACTACGAAAAAAAATTATGCGACTTACCAGTCTGCATCAGCTACAGCGGAGTTTTAGAGTTCTGCCGGTGACTGTAACATAAAATGAAAAATATTAATGTAGACGAGCTGGTTTATCAGTTAATAAAGTTAATAAAAAGGTATAACTTTTTTTTTAATACAGATTTTATAAGAAAAATTTATAATTACCTAAAAGTTGCTCCGCCGATGTATGATGCCCGTCCCGGGCCTGCTCCTCCTCTCAGTTTGTGTGTCGAGTCATCCTTCCGCGCACAAGTCACTCGCGAACACCCCGACCGTGAATTTACAATCGCGAAAATTTTTGATCACTTTCGCGCGTTCCTCTCCGGCACTCGCGTTTAGAATAAAGCCACGTCAAAAAATACGTCCGAATACTGTACGAAACTCCCGGAACGACCGACGAACCGGCTGCGGTTCGTATAATACTTAATATCGGCGGTGACGACACTTTCGTTGATGACGGCGGATGCAGCTGCCGTCAATCTGTAACAAAAGAAAAATATAAAATTTAATTGCAGAGATGCTACAAGTATTTAGTCTTTAAAAAAGAATGCACGCGCTTCTAAACGATATATCAAATTAATAATTAAAAATAAAATTTTTCTTACCTCTGGAGTTGCTCCGTTAATGTACGATGCTTTTTCGAGGCCTCCTTCTCCTCTCAGAATATCAGGCCTCCCGTCTGAGTGATTAGCCTTCTCGCAGACTGTTTAAGCTTCGTCCTCGCACTGGTCCCTGCAAACAAAAAACCCAGATAATTAGTTAAAACTGCGCAACACTTCTGAAATAAAAAGATTACTTCGCAGAAATAAACGCGTAAGGATATAACTTACTTTACGGAAAGGAGATATACTCACACGTGCTTTCCTCACACGGAGAATGGGGAGGAAAAGATAGTTGTCGCGTCGGGAGGTTTTCGTTGAACGCAAATACGTACAACGGCAACGTACAACGTACGACGTTCGGAACGGACACACGTGGCTGGTGTACAGTGCGTAGTGAGTACGTGTGTGCTCGCGCGACCGCTGGAGAAGGACAAAGCGAGAGTGGGAGTAGTGGGGGAATATACCTAGCGCGCGGCACGTAGGCTCGCGCTCGCTCTCACCCGGTCTCTCCCGCCTCACCCCGCCTCCCCCTACGGCTATCTAATCGTTACTCTCGTTCGATTTAATTGTAATATTTAATTAGGATGTCCAGACAAAGACGGTACTTCCTCCAGGTCGTTCTCGATCTCGAAAATCGCGAAGACCGTCTTTGCCTGGATATGTTAATTAAATATTAAAATTAAATCAAACCTCAAAATCGCCGACTAGACAGCCGACGTTGACTCTCGCTTGGCGTGAGGTCAAGCCAAGCGAGAAAAAACTAATCGGCGTCAGTTTTAAGCGGTAACAATTGACAGCTGATTTATGCGTCACACCAATTTTTTAAGATAGAATAATAAAAATAAAAATAAATCGCGTCGATTAATCGCACTTTAATTAATTCGGTTTTCAACACTTTCCAAAATAATGCACAATCTCGGCGATTATCATATTTTAATAACTAGATTTTGCGGGACTGAAGAGAGAAAGAGAGGAAAAAGCTCAAAAAAACATCGAGCATAGCTAGAGCAATTTCGTGATAATATATGTATTATATTATTTACCGTCATTATTAATCTTATTTTCTTTTGCGCAATTAATAACTTATTAATCATAATTGCATTTTAATATACAACATACCTTTATTAATCTAATTAATTTTTTAATAAAAAAAAGTTTAAGCCAATAATTATTAATTATATCTATCTGCATACATACTTATTTTAATTTCAATCTCTTATAATCAAATATCATAAAAATTTAATTTTATACCGAATAAAAATAAATACCATGAGATCCGATATTTCGCTATAAAATAAAAGAATTTGTAGAACAGATTTTCTCAAAGTTTATCAGTTTTATACAAGCATAATTTTAATATATTCACTAATAAGATATTACTTTTTATTTAAAACGCTAAGTTCTTAATGCTTATAAAAAATAATTCGGATAACATCTTGACATTATGAATATATTTCAATAAATATGTGTGTATTCATAGCAAAAAAAAAAAAAACGAGAAAAATTAATTTTGACAATAAACGGAAATAAAATTTATCATTTGGAAGGTCCATTATTTGTTTTAGATATGATGTCATGTCTCACTGCATGTCATCGACCGTGGTATATTAAATATTGGACGTTCCAATGAGTAACTGAAGTTTCTTTCAACTCGCGGTTCCGCCGATTAATTTGTAATTCGATACTTTTGTTACGTTATTATCATTATTCATTACTTTCCACGTCAAGCGAAAAAACATATTTCACTGATTACAATAAAATGTTTGCTTCGAATTAAAAATATTAAAAAAAAAAGATTTAATTGTTAGAATAACTTTAAATACAAAATGCATAATAAATTATATGTGATATTTTATTCGCAATATTCAATAGATCATATTTATATTTAATATAAAACCGTACACAATCGAACAGTTTTAAACGAAATATAGACGACAATATCAGATAAAATTGAATTTTTTAATATTATTTTATAATATCAAAACGTACAAAAAAAAAAAGAGGAAATTACACAAAGAAAGATAGAAATGTATCAATAAGGTACATAGAAGGACGTGACAAAAGTGATCAATTCTTAAAGCTTACAATGTAAGTACTGATTCCGTATTCATAGTAATAATTCCTGATATTGTCTTCAAACAACAACGATCAAGTATGGATTTTATTCAGCCGGGAATTAATTATAAGCGATTATTGATCAGGCATTTGCTCTGAAATTGAATTGTCGAATTTGTCAGCGCAATTTCGAGAAATCTACCATTGAAAACGGATATTTATGAAAGCGATCATGACCGGTTTCTCGGCGTGGCGTAAAAATTTTATCGCGAAAGTCCAATTTGAGAATCGCCCCACGGGCGGTGTGGGCGGCCAAAAAAAAAAAGAAAAAAAAAATATGATCCATGCGGATTCTGAAAGTTCAATTTTCCGGGGCGGCAGGAGAGAGCTTGTAACGGCAAATATGCGTCGACCTTTTTGTTTCGATCCCGCGGGACTTCGATTTCCGCGACGTTGAATATTCATGCGATTTTATTAACTACGTTTCAAACATCGCTTTCAGCGGGAACACCCTTTATCTTCTTAGACCTGGGCTGCCGTTCGCCGACCCTTCGTCATGTAGCGCGAAACGGCGCGCGGCGGGAAGAATTCTCTTTCGCGAAATTAAATTTCGCCCGATCGTATTGTCCCCCAGATTATGCGGCGTTTTGTTGTCTCGCCAGACGTCGTTAACTATTACAAGCAAAGAATATAGAGCGATCCTTTCACTTATCCACGTTGACAAATTTTTATGAGATTACGGTGCACACGTTCGTTCACATCTACATAATCTGCGATACTTAAACAAACGATTGAATTAACTACGGAGTTTAAACTCTATTTACTCATGCTTCAGCAAACATTGAATCATAAATTTAACAGTACCGTTATATTATTTATAATTTTATCGATTCCTTCAACTTTACGTTATCGCGGCGTATTAAACTCGATAATAACTTAAATTGCGTTTTAAACTTATCAAAAAGAAACGCGCGGCGTATACAAGAATGCACTGTTTTTCGTCTGTCTTCTATTACTATACTAGACACAATAAAGTTACGTTAGATGAATCGGTTAAGGCGAATTAACTTCCGCGATTAACGATCTTTACGCAAAAAATACGTGCAAGTCAAATACTTTACGTAAAATACTTGTAATTATTTAGAACAAAACAGCTCGAATTATTTCACTTATTCAGCCTTTATAAGTACGTCAATTACATGATTTTATATTTTAAAATACTTACTAAAGTAGTTCTTACCATAAGTATAATTTTCTTTGTGTCTTTATCTGAGCAAAATTTGTTTTTCTGTTTAGATAAAAATAAGGAGGAGTTAACGCTCGTCACCAATAGTGGAATAAATGAATTGCAGCTGGCTTTTTTTTCCGGGAGTGTCGTACAGTGTCGCGTGAGACTTTAATGAATAAATATGCGATTTAAATTAATCCAGACGTGTTCCTCGCAAGTGTCTTACGTACGAGGAAAGAATTCGTCCCGACATCCCAAACGAACGAGAGAAGAAGGAGGGTTCAGAGGTGAGCATTATTTTCATTAATATAAAATGAACAGTATTTCGTTCATTACTGATTGTGAGATCGCTCTGACATTCGGTAACATTTAAAAACAAGAGAATTTAATAATTAGTAGAGAAAAAAATTTAAAATTTTAAAAAAGCTTAATTTATTAGAGATCTCGTTTAAATAATACCCAACTTTATTTTTAACTATTTAATTGAAAGACTAATTAGAGGCGCGTACAAATTTTTTTTTTTTATAAACGGCGAACATTATTCTGTGTTTCTACAATTATAAATTTTTTATTTGTGTTACCGCGGCATATCACTGTACAAACGTGGCTGTACAAGTTCGCTCATGTGCATCAGATCGCCCGGTCAAAAAAATTATATACATGTAAAATAATTGATTCAAAGATGTTAAAACAGTAATAATGCGAAACACTGCGAGAAGTCGAGCGAGCGTTACCATAAGTACTCAGTACGGTGCAGTAGAGTAGTACGCGGCGATAAACGTTTAGATATCTAGCTTTTCTAGCTCGTTATAAGCCAGGAATAATTGTCTTCCTACATGGCCCGTGCTGGATAGTTATTAGACGAATACTAGACAGATTATTTTTTTTTTTTATAATACAAACTCACTTATTGAATCCTATACACTAGTAACGGCTAGATTACTTGGCTATACCTGTATACCACCGGCGTATTTTCACTCAGGAGTAACTTTCCGTTTCGAAAATCCGTTCTCCGGAGAGACTCGTAACGTTTCGTCAGTAGGTAGTACTTCATTTGCCATCCTCCTACCGGATCGGGTCGGGCGTACGCGGGAAATTTTTCCCACGGCGCGGAAAACTTTCGCCGAGTTATTCACGCGCGCATATTAGTGCACATTCATCCTTCGAAATAGCGCTAACCTCCGACCTGAGAACAATTTATCGGAGAGCGAAGCACCCGGCCGCCTACCTCCGCGAGAGATGTGGGTTACTTATTTGCACGTTTCCGCAGTTTACATAGCTTCGGAGAACCCCTTGGCCGACCTTTCTCTCCGATCCCTCGTTCGTTCATTTATTCGTGCATTCGTACATTCGTTCATTCGTACGAGAGAAGCTCCACGAGGGAATGAATCGGTAGTACGAATCGGCCTCGACTTATTGTAAGGCTTCGATCCATCGGTGCATCGGCAAATTGCTCGTCTATTTATTGCGTCAAAATGGCACGACGCTGCGGACGTAGCGAGTCTTTCAAGCGCGCAATTAATGCATTATCGTGCGTGTCGTCGATGTATATTCGCGTGTATTTTAAATTAAATTAAAAATAGCACGGAGAGGGAAGACGGGGAAAAAAAAAAATCGGCTTCTTCGTCCGAAATATGATAACGAGAGAGCGGATAGCTACGAGGTAAACGACTGTTACGTCGCAACGAGCGAAAGCTTTTTCCTCGGTAACATTTTGAAATTACGCGGTGGAAATTTTTCATATTGATTTCAAAAGTCGGTGTGTATTAGCGTGGCCGGGCGGAATGCGCCAGTGATAAACTATTTATAACTGCAAGTCTCGTTGCAAGTACTCGCGTTTCGCGGTGTCCAAACCTGCGGCTTGTCCATTTTATTTTTCGCGAATAAATTGTTTCGCTCGAGGATATGCTTGTTGCGCTGCGGCGGGGAAAAAAACGGTGCGCAGGTAACAAATAACGATTCGACATTTTACGCTTCACCCGCTCATTAACAGATGCGCGATCAACAAACCGGAATTTGCGAGAGGTTTGAGAGGTAAAAAAAAAAAAAAAAAAAAAAAAAAAAAAAATTGCACGCTCTTACGCTGAATGTCGCGTAAAATTAATTGACGCAATTAAATATCGATAGTGATACCGAGAGCACGGGTTGAACAAATCAATAAATGTACCCGCTTGCATCGCCAATCAACGCACGAATGTATCGTGACTTTCTCGTTAACGATAAGGAATGACTGTATCCTGCTAATGAGTAAACAAATTTAATCTCTCGTGCGTTTAAATTTTCGTTATTTGATATTTACTTAAATAAAAATCTCACCGTTTATAGGTGTCGAAGTGCAACTATTTGAAAGCAGCCTAGGAGGAGCATCATGCACGGCGGAGCAACCCCAGGGTAAGCATAGTTTTGCTTTTACAAATTACTTAATTCTTTATTAATTAATTTAAAATTAGAATCACTAATATATATATTTTTTTAAACAGCGTTTAAAATATTGAAATCTCTACAATTAAATATTTTAATTTATTTGTTACAGATCGCCGTAGTTAAACTCCACTGCTGCGCATCGACCGGTGAGTGCTGATTTCTTTTTTTATATAGAGTAAAAGCATTTCGTGTGGAAAAATCACGTAAGATCAGTATAATAGTTAGATAATTGCTTGATTTTTATGAATATCTACAGCACGCAAAATTTATTCGTATTAAAAATCTCGCGTTCGCGCTTCCGTGAATGTTGCGGGAAATAATTTAACATGCCAATGCGGCGGAGAACTATTTTGCGGCTGGGTAGCATATTGTGGAGAAAGGGGGATGAATTGGTTTCACGTTTATGAGGGGAACCTAATCCGGAGCTGGTACATGGGCGACGATCGTCTTAGGACGTGCTTCCGGTCGTGAGCAGATCTGGGGTACCCAGCATCCTCCGAAACGCTCGCGTCGTGGGGATTTTAGGAGATCGCTACACGGACCGATGCGGTTAATTTTATAAATAATTTATAGGAGCCCGATGCGCGCGTGTGTACACGACCGCCCCCGCTATTATGCGAGCATTAATAAACCGTTGCTCTTCCGGACATATTATTAACGTCGAGCTTTTTAATACAGCCCGTAAATAAATAACGATGTAAACGTGTCATTAACCGAATATAGTCTTTTCAATATTCATGCAGTTGGCTAAATACGATTAACATATCCAATTAGGTGATACAAATCGTACACTCGGTATCAATTATTAATGAAGGTACCTCGATTCTGCTCGTGATAATTTGTATAATTTATTATTCATAAGTTGTATAATTATCCCGCTAGATAGATTAAGGAAACCAATATGCGATACCGAGAAAACAATAGAAACCGAGGTAATAATAGAACATTTGAAGGAATACAAAAGGGAATAAAGCATTCATTCATACAAAGAGTTATAATGGACACTATGTACAGGTCCGAGATTCACTTCAAATAATCTATAATCTGTGACAAGATATTTTTGCGCTCTGCAAAATTATTTAAAGCATTACAAACACATACAAGATTATGCAGTTCTCAATTATAGCGTAAATATATCAAAATATACAGTGCAGAATTAAAATGTTCTGAGTTTTGAACGTAAAGTGTGGATAGATTAATTGAAATAAAGTGTAGAGAAAAAAAAAAAAAACATATTTTTACAGTAAATAAAAAATTTGTTACGATATATTGATGCCGGCGTAATAATAACGGTCATATGACGAACGATTTATAAATTATTTATGAAAATAACCGCATGAAGTGGGGTTTATCCGAGACTTCTCTCCAGTTATTCAATGAAGTCTTTTAGGATTTGCTTTATAAGCTTTTTTCGCGGCTCATAATATATTCCAACCGCATATTATTCTTTGCCCTTTGGGTAAACCGCCGCACTGGGATCTATCATTTTTGCATATCAGGAGAAACCGCGAGACATCAAAATGATATACAACTCCGGTTCTTCTCCTTTAAAATGAACACAGCATTAATACGTGCTTCGTTGCGGGAAAAAAAAGAAAAGAAAAAAAAACAACCCGCAATTACACGAAACAAATACACACTCGTTACGTTTTAATAAATCAAAATTTCTTTTCCTGCAAATTTTCTTCTACAAGTCGCGGGGGTTTTTTTTTTAAATATACGCCGGTCAGTTTCAAGAATGCTCGTGTGGAAGCGCAATAGAAAATCATTTATGGAAATTCGGTGCCACTCACTGCTATAATTGAACGTAATAAATCTTAACTTAGGCGGCTAATTGTACGACGTACAATTACATTAGCCTCGCCTATTGTCGTCTTCCCCGTCCACGCGTTATAGTTCTGTCCGTTTCTCATTCCGGGCGAGGTCGCGGCGTGTCGCGGCCTGTATTTCGCCGAGATAAAAGTAATGACATTACCATTTGTCTGCATCACTTTACCGCACCCTCCTTGTCCGTCGCGCAGGGCCATCCTTGTAATCGATAGCGCAAGGACATTCGTCCGTCCGTCCAGGCCGTCCGCCCGGCCATCCATTCATCCATCCATCTACCCATCTATCCATCTATCCATCCCATCTATCCGCCAGCCGTCTACCCGCGAACTTAACGCGGCGTTCAGCGCGATGCAAGAAGCGGCCATTATCGTCCTCTTCTTTTTGCGCTCCCTGCGTTGTTCCACTTTTTTCGATACTTTCAATTTATAGAAACGAGATTCCGCCACTTATCCCGCATGGAAGTTCCCCCCCCTCCCCTCCCCCGCTCCCCCGTCGGGCGAGAGTTTTATTATAAACTCTCGCACGTACCTCCCTCGCGATCGGATTAATGAACACGATGGGTTTAACGAAGCGCGTCTCTTTCATCGATGGCGTTCGTTAATAATCTTTGATGCGAGATGTTCCGCGCACGCAGCGAAGCGTTTGATGGAATATCGCTCGCCGGAGGAGACGAAAGAGATGGAAAAAAACGACTGAAGTAATTGCTCTTCTTGAATTAGAAGTTACGTGGGATCACCGGCAGGCGCAACGACGCGATTCAGAAAATAACGGGGTGTTACGACCCTACGAGCGGAAAACTTTTTTTCAATGTTACATCAAGTGCGTGCGAAGAATTTTTTTGTTTTTATCGCGAAATGTAAAATTTCACGCGGCAATTAGAAATTTCGATAATATCGGATTCAATTATTTTCTTGACTGTTCCGTTATTATTAATCGTTCTTACCTTTGTAAAAAAAAAAAAACTCGGTAAAGAATTCTTTAGCTTTAATTTCGTTTCCTGAACAATGCAAATTTGCAGTTGAATCGGTGACGCATTAAGCGTGCGTGTGGGGTGCGCGTGTTTTTATGTTAATGAGCTCATTGAAAAAGGGAAATCCAAAGCGTATAGTGGAGTCACTAATGGAACGTTGACCGACCAAAAAGGTTAGTCTAGGCAATCGGAAATCACGGCGAGATGTAGAGGATGTCGAGCGAGATACGGGCAGATTTAAAGGTCTGTTTTCATTGCTATTCCGAATCGCGTGCGGGCTTCCGCACGGCTTCCGCGCCGAGTTTCCGCTGTCCTGTATGGAAGCAGGCATCGGTTTGATTGGTAAATCTACGGCTGCCCAATGATGCGTTTATTTGTCGAAGAATTAGGACAATGTCCGCGTGAGACAGAGTGACGAGGTTAGAGATGAAGGGAGACGCAAGATAGCAGGGTGAATGAAACGAGATCGGACCAAGGGGAGAGAGAGGGTCGGGAAAGGTCGGCGGTCCTACCGTCTCTCTCGAGGACCGCGTCGTACAGCACTCCACCGCAATCAGTAAACCTGTAAAACATTGGATTAGGTGGCCCTAGCGTGACCTCGCTCCAACTTCCGCGGACGAGCCAGAGTTCCAATTTCCAGCTATGGCTCGCGCTACGAAGCGCGGCCGTACGCGCTCACCGTTCTCCATCTCGGCGTCGCGATACGTTATCCAATAGCGCTCGAATTATTCTCGTTTTATTCGCCGTGCCAGCAGCATGCGCGACCACAGCGCACATTCTGCGCTTCCCGTATCGTAACCGGTTAGCCAGGCCCGCTGCTACGTTCCGCGAGAGAACGATTTATTTCCCTACGTTTCTTCTTCTCTTTGCTTTGCCGTCTCTCGTTCTCTTCCCCCTCCCACTTTCTCTCTTTCTCCCTCGCGCTTTTTGTCTCTCCAGTTAACAAATTCTTCGCCTTTGTCGCGCGATAAATTTGATTTATTATTATCGTTATTGCGCTTGTTATTCCGCTCGGATGTAAAGTCTTGCCCGCGTAATTCCCGACCTCATGGGATACATGGCCCGCGCCGCGCGCTTCAAGAGTCGACGCGTCATTATCAATTTATCACTGTCGCTCCGTTTATTCTCATCGGTAGATAATCAGCCGCGGAATACCGGCGACCGCCAATGGCCCGTGTCGTCGCCTGCCGACTTCGTGCCGGCTAAATCGAAGAGACAGCTCTTTTCCACGGTCTCGAATATCCGGAAAGCTACGTCGTTTAGAGTCGCCTTTTCAACCTGGGGATGTTTGCGCGCTTGTTACCGGTGATAGTGGGTCTCCGCTACTTGCCGAGTCCCCTCCCTCTCCCTCCCCCTCGTCGGTGAACGGGTTTAGTAGCCACTCGACGATGTTTTCATCCGAAATTGTCATGTGGCACGTACAGGTCCTCTTCGAAGAACAAAAAAAAAAAGAGAGAAAAGAAGGACGCAGAGGTTATCGGGGGAGAGAAAACGGCGCGCGAAAGGGATGGCCGCGCGCACTTCGGTCGAGCCTGAGAGAAAGACGGAGAGCGTGTCGATGCGCCGGTGGTGGTGCCAACGGTGGAGGGTAACGATGGAAAGGAAGGGAGGTAGCCCCTGGTGCGCTCGCGCACCCGATCGTATACCCACCCCCGATAAGCCCGGTGCGCGCGCCCGCGAACATCGTCGTCGTAGAATCGTGGCTGGCATGGGACTTACGTCGGTATGGGTGCTCCTGCCGCTCGTCACACGCGTACACGGACGTGAGCGGATGGGGCACCCATACCGTCGTAATCGCCCGTACGAATTGGCACGCATACACGGTCGTATACCCCCGGCACGTGTATACGGCTCGGTCGGTGGAGTTGAAAGAGTGGGGAGCCGGGATGTCGGAGGGTTGCTGAAGTTTCTCTAACGCTCGATGGCGTACCAGTGCGGATCGTGATTCTGCGGGACGCGCAGCGTCGCGGCGTCCTCCGTATCCTCCACCGATCCTCGCGCGTCCGTCCGTCCGTCAGCGAGCCGATCGAACGGCGCGAACGGCCGGCTCAGGGTCCAGTGCGACGAGAACTATCGAAGAGGGTTTGGAGTATCCGCAAGGGGGGTATGTGGGGGCAATAATAAATTCGGGAAAAAGAAAAAAAAAAAACTATGACACATGACGCGATGATAAGATGCCTCTTATCGCTGTGACGGTCACGGGACACCGAGCGCCGTTCTCGAACGCGAAAAGTTACGTCGGCCGCCGTCCGGAAGGAATACGATAGCTCGTACCGAGGATCGCGCTTACATTTTTCATTTTCCAATGCTTTTATCGTTCCTCCTCCCGCTTCAACGTCTGCCAATGGCCGGACAATGGCTGAGAATAAACGTACGATCGAAGATGAAGGGAATTTATGCTGAGAGTACGTTCATTGATGGTCGAGTCGAACCGGGTCGGCCCTCTTGATCTTGATCGATGTAGGTCGAGAGCGAAATGCACTTAAATAGTCCTATTGCTTAATCGACGTTTGTATTTCAATAGTTCTCCGTGCATTCTCCCGCTCCCAGGTTTCATTAAGGAGTTCCCGGGCGTAATTGCTTAGATGCCATTTAGAGTAAAAGAGCGGAGTGTCGCTTAAAAGTTAGTCGTATTATCGTTCTTGTTGCGTATTGTGCATCGCCGCTCGTTGCCTCGTACCTGTGTAAGAACTGGAGTTGTCGGCTTTCGCTCTCTCGCTCTCCACCTCTCTCTCTCTCTCTCTCTCTCTTTTTCTCTCTATATCGACCTCGTTGGTTATGACTTAAAGCATATATCTCGAGCCTCGCCGAGGTACGTTTTCTCCTCCTCGAAGACGCAAAAAATTTGCGCACACGGAACCGATTAATTTGTTTCTCCGGTCCGGAAACGCATCACGAAATGTAAAAAAAAATTTAGCGTGCAATTGGATTTTTTTTAGCCGCCTCCCCGCGGGGGGTATAAACTGGTAATCGCTTTCCCTGGGAGTCGTGTGTTTATTAATCAGTCGACGATACTTGCCACCGCGGCATCAATAATACACGCATTACAGCTTATGCAGCGGCCGTTAATCGCGGTCGAACGCAACGCGATGTTTCTACATGCCCGCGCGTATTGCATACGCTCGTCGGAGTGGAAGTAAAAATAAATGCGCAAAATCCACGCGCGGGCTTCTGGATCGTGTCGAATGTTGAAAAATCGCGTAGCCAGCGTGAGTGGCAGTTTTCGGCGGACCAACGAGCAGAATTCGATTATTGCATTCTGAGGGCATAAAGAATCCGAGGGAAACACGCTGTATTTTACATAAGATCATCCTCCATTCCGACGTACCTTCGTACCTCGTTAATATTTGTAAATGATACTAATATCTTCATTAATTTTTTTTTAATTTGTTAGTAACTACGGTATAATTACGATCAAATAAAAAGGGAATTTTTTCCCCGCGGTTTTTTTTTTTTTTTTTTTTTTTTTTAACTAAAGTAACTCGCAATAAATGTCCCTCTAGCTAGTCTATTAAAATCCACAGAGTTCTGGTCTAACAAGCTCAAAGGAATCTGTAACATTCTCGTCCGCGACGTCAACAGCGCGTACTCGTTCTCGATTCATCGTGAAAATTCTTGCTTTTGCCGGCGCATTAGCGATTCCGTCGGCAGCAGGTTCCCCGCGATCGACGCCCGTCAGATCGTATCCTCGGCGAGGACTCGGACTCGGTTCAGCGCGACGCGGCGGTCGCGTTTTATCTGGATCTCCGGCCGCGGCGATCGGCAAGATCGTAAAACGACCGGTCGACGGGCTCGTTGTCAGTGGTATTTCCAATTGGCCGGTTGCGATCTCTAGAAGGAAACCGGTTCGACGACCAGCCGTGGATGCGTGTGCAGTCTCCCGTCTCGCGCGTTTCGTCCCGCGTTCGCCTTATCCTTTACTCCGTCTTTCTCTCCCTCTGTCCCTCGCGTCTTCCACTTCCTACTCCGCGGCGGCCTGCACTCGCGATCTTCTTATCCGCATACTCGAACTCGCGAGGCCACTTTCCGTATCGACTAGTCCCCGGTCTTACTTTTACAGTGGTGCACGCGACTCCGGCTGTAATCCGTCGTGACTCTTCGCACGTGTGCTGAAAATCTTTGCCGTACCGAGGCTCGTCCGCAATCGAACTTTAAATGTCGAGCGAACGCTGCGAACTGGGATACTATCCGCTTCTAAGGAATTCAAAGAAGAGTACGAAGAGGAATCCGCTTGCGATCAGTCAATTGTGTTTCTAGCGCGATTACGACGAACTTATTAAAGTGTACGGGCGATCGATGCGTAAATGTTTCGTTGAATCTATAAATTGGCGAAAGAACTGGAAACGCTCGGCGCGGAGTGACTCCCGGCGCAACCTGGGTGAAATTTTTTCTTTTACGATTGGACGGCGCGAAAAATTGTTGGGAGGCATAGAAACGTCGAGGTTCGGTAGTCATGTAGAAGAGAACCGACGTCGGATCGAGGACTTCTGCATTGATTTCCGGGAAAGGTCAGCGACGACTCGGAATTGCCGGGTTTTTAGTCACGAACAAAGCGAAAAATGAGATTCTGAGAGAGTTGGGAGGTATTCTGCGAGAACTTCGCGTGAGTTTTGTGAATTGAGCGAAGACGAGAGAGAACGGAGCGTGTCTCCGGCGAGATGTCGTGAACGTTCCGGGGGGAAAACGCTGGACCGGTCTCTGGCGCGCAAATTTTTGAGAATTTTTGCAAGTGGTTGAAGAAAAGTTCCAATGTGTTTGGTATCCCCGAGTTGAGTGGGACTTCGGGGTCAGCTTGCCCGGAAAATTGGCAGTGTTAGTGGACGAGAATTTTCCGAGTGCATCGTGGAAGACTGCACGAGGATTCTGCCTATGAGTGATGCTCTCGGACGTAGCGTCGGTGAAAGTTCGGCCGTTAGTTCCGCCCCGTTGAACGATACCGAGGAATCTTCTTCGCCGAGGGCTGATTCCGCCGCGCGATTACGCGAGGCGGAACGACGTGGTTGAGAGATCCCAAAAAGAGCCCCGTCGCACAAAACGGTTGCATCTCGCTCTCTCGCGATTCATTTATAATAATTGAAGCGATCGTGCGTCGCACGAACGATCGCGGCAGCGCATCGCCAATGGCGCACGTTCAATCTCTGATCGCTACATTAGGTTACAGATTCCGCGCTATACCGCGGATATCGCCCGTATCAGTGTACATCCCGACGATCTGGCTGAGCTCACGAATCGATCAAAAGCGACGGGCGCCCTCGCTTCCATGAGATCGGGCCCCCAAGGTGTGAACCAGCTCGCATAAACTCGAGAACGAGATCGGATAGAGAAGGAAGCGGATTCAAAGAAAGCCGTCAGAAAAACCGTGCTCTCAAAAGGAACGGTTTCGACTAATTTAATAAAATGAGATTGGAGTATAGTCGCGCGCTTAGACGTACTCGTGCGCTCGTTACAACGCGGCGCGCACGAATCCGGTGAATGTGAAAAGTGCCGGGTCCGTTATATCGCGCTTGTTCGTAATTCCTCCCTCGTCGGGTTTATATCGCGCGCGCGCCCGCTCATTCCCATTCTCTCAAGCAGTGCGCGAGTATATATATATATATGTATATATATATATATACATAGATATACACGTGTGCACGAGCGGCGGATCGCGTGCCCGCGATCTCGTGCCCCCGACGCTTGTCGTTACACGTCCGATCGTAAGTGTAACGAAACTTCCTGTATACGCGGTATCGCGCCCTGTCACGGTACGGTGAAATTCGCCTTGCCGTGGACCGGTCCGCACGGTGGATCCGATCCTCGATTGAGAGAGAAGGACGACGATCACGGCCGAGGAAGATATGTGCGGCGCGGGATACTCGTTTCGGATCGGACTCGATTATCGGAAGTCCGTACGAATTCGTCGGTGCGGAGACACCTGCATTTAGGTATCTGGAACGATCCGCGAGCAGGACGAGGGGGAAGAGAGGTGGATTACGTGGGCCGGGAGAGTGCGTGAGCTGTTCTAATCAACGTCAATTGAGTTAAATTGGGGTCGAAGTGGTTCCGAAAGGGGCATTGATAAAAGCCATGGGCATCATGAGTGCGTGGAAGGGCGGCCGGATAATCTATGCTTATCTCATATGGGTCGTCTTCAAGGCTACCTCGGCGGGAGGACTTTATGGTGAGTACGCGTCCTGGTATCTAGATCTAGTTCTAAGATCACGGTGTGCACGGCTATTGTCGGATGCTTGCTCGATAAACCGGTGGGGTCTCGCGCCCCCGATACCATCTTTATTGCAACTTATGTAATATTAAGGATGTAAAAATACGGACATAAAAATAAGTATCGATACTGAGAGAGAGAAAGAGAAAATGAGTTATTTTTAGTGCTAAGAAAATAGCGACTCTACGCAAGAAGTTACCGAGAGGGGGAGAGGGGGAAAGGTACTATAGCGACTTCCGGTAAACACGGACTGCGTTCTCCCGGCTATTCAACGCGAGAGACGGTGACATCAAAATTACTTCAACCTTTCGATCGCCGGTCGTAAATATAGTCTCGCGGAGAAATGCTGCCATTGACTCCCGTTCGCCGCACGGGCTATAAATGTTGTATCGACCGTTTTCGTCGTGCAGAGGGGGAGGGGGAGGGCGAGAGGTGGGTGTGCATCAACATTCTGCATATTTGAAATTGTGCATTCGGACGGGGGAGGGTAATAATACGCGTAAAGTTGCAAATAAACGGGAATGAAAAAAATTTGAAGCCGGGCCCGTACCGACAAAGCAACCGTTGGTAGAAAATCGAAAGCCTCGTTACAAAAGTTCGATTGTGCAAGGCTTTTCCGGGTTGACCGGCGCAAACTCATAGCCGGGAAATTGTGAAAACGTTAATTAACGTTCGCGATGGACTTTCCGCGCTAGCGCAAATACGCGGAAATATATGGTCTGAATTCTTAACGTACGTGCGGTTATAATGATAATGAAAATTCGCGAATATCTCGTTTGGCGAGAAATAAAAGAATTATACAGCGCATTTATTCTCCCCGGCGAATCGTCTCGACTTTTCGGATTAATCCGACCCGTCGGAATAACGAACTGCGACACCGGTGTTCTCGTTATTCTATCAATCTGCCGGGAATAATATTCATAAACTTTATGCCATTAATGTATTTACATATTGTCATATTTAACCGTTAATCTGCCCCATCAATCTGCCATGGATATCATTTATGGACCTGTGTATAATTACATCGTATTCACGTGTCACTGTGCATTCAAACCCATTAATTTGTCCTTGTTAAGTTTTTTTAACTTTTTAATTTTCTAATTTTTTTATTTTCGTAAAATTTTATTCCACGCGTCGTTAATTTCCTTTCGTAAGCTCTATAAACTTGTGATTTTTCGAGGGCATTTCTCGAATACGATAAGATCGTATTATCTCTGAATTAATTCCGCGCTACAGAGGCGGAGAAGATAATAGACACACTATTTAGTTTTCATTAACACGTTCGGCGTAAGCGCGAAAGTACCTCTCGGCGTATATCGCATTGAAGAGATATCCGGGAATTAATATCGATCGGGAAGCATGCGCGGCGCTGTAAAAGAGAGCCCGGGATGTTTTGCGTGTCGTTAATGAGAAATACGGCCCGGGAAACGCGTCCCGGAAGAAAGTCGACGGGTCCTCGCAACGGCGTAGTCGGTAGTCGTTTAAATCCCGCAATCGGTGCAAAGGTCGTTCGGGGAATTTTACAATGTCCTATTTCGCTTCCTACCGGGTTTCGCCCAGGTAGCGGAACGCATAAAGGCGAGTCAGAGCAAAAGTGGATGTTACTTCGTGGAAGAAGACGCCGCCGAGCTGCGTTCTCAAGCTCGACGGTCGGGAGTCGAGTTCACATTTTTCAATTTGTATCTCCTTGCCGATGTGCGCCAAGTCGGCCACCGAGGCGCTATTCTTACAGCGCGGTGAAAATGTCGCGGGAAATGTTGCGTGCGCCCGTAATGGCAACGCGAGACGGTATTAACTTAGCGTCGCGCGTGATTGCCGGCGTTACTGATTGATCGGCGCATGTAGAACGTCATCGTGCCCGACAGGGTGGAAAGCGCGACCCGCCGGCGATATACGGATTGATGATGATTTTCGGCCGGCATCGTAATGACGGTGCCGCGCGACGCGCGGCGCACATTTTTCATCCGCGCGCGTGCACCGGCGACGTATGCGAATATTAAATGCTACGTTATCGTCCTGTAGATTAATTATGAATCAACGCGTAACCCAGATAGCGCTGGACCATTAATTAATGCGTGTCAAACCGTCGGGGACGCACGCGGAAACCGCGCCCGGCCACGCTGCGCTATCCACCCCCGTCGTTGGGACCCGGCATCCTTCCCCGCTTCCGATAAATTTACCTTCGTCGTCGCCGTCGTCGTCGCCAACGTTCGTCGCGTTAACATTTCTACGAAATACCGTTGGCTTTAATGAACACTTACGGGGCGGGACACATCGCGCTGCACCCGAAATGTAACGCCCGGCGCAATTCGGTCGAGCGCCAGCGGGATAAATGAACCGTGTGCGCGCGGAAGAAAGGTCGTGGCACGGAAGAGATAGTGGTACCGCGCCCTGCGAATTAGACCTAAGGTATGCGGCGTACCTACGTGCATAAGTACGAGCACCCGTAACACGCGCGCCGCCGGCACCGCATCCTCGCATAGTCGCGTGAACGCGTAACACGCTGCTACATACGCGCCGCTATATCCGTACATCCGACTTTCGTGTAAATGGGAATTGCAATTAACGGCTACATTTGCTATGGTCCAGTATTACCGCGCTGTCGGAAAGCCCGCCGTCCATATTTCTATACAGACACCGCTCTGTTCTCTGTATCTCTCTCATTCTCTCTCTCTCTCTCTCTGCCTGTCTTTCTTCCTTCCTTCCTTCCTTCCGCTCTCTTTTCATCCTTTTCCCTTCTCTCGCTTACCCTTCGACCTCGTTCCTTCGTGTATTGGCCAATTACGTATTCTCGAACCACGCAAGAATTTACTGTCGCGTAACCGCTGTCCCGCTGGTTGGTTAAGAGCACGACGGCACGGAAACCGAAGTCGATCACGATCCGGGCAGGGAATGTGGGCGCACTTCCTCATCGGCTATGGAAATCAGCGGTATCGATTTTCCGTTCGAAAGATCCACGTCCGAGAATTCGGTCGTTCTAAATGTTTCAAAGCGGTTAATGGAATTCGTCAGTGACAGAAATTAGACGGGCGGAATATGTACCTACCGCGGCGTGGATTCGGCCACGGAATAAATTTATTTTGTCATGAATTGGGCTTTTGGGTCGCGCGGAACATACCGGATGACGGCCGTGGCGGGGTGCACGAAAATCCGAAACTAATTTCGCAATTAGCCGCAATCCCGCGTGGTGAAATAAATGTTGTATTTCGGTAACGAGAGTCAGCGGGGAAGAAGGGCGGGCACCAGTGGCGAACAGAAACGAAATACCGGCCGCGTGAAAATTTTCGACCCTCCCCCCGTCGTTAGACGTGCCGATCCGCGGCGCGTTTATATTGATTGCGTGTATCGTCGCCCGTGCAATTTTCGCGGGCATACCCCCGGCGTCGTCTAGGGCGCGGACGTGGCGTGCGTTAGAATAATTTGTCCCGCTGTCGTTGTTCTCACTTAACCGGCGGTATACCGTAGGCGTTGCGCCCGACAACTTCATTGAAAATGCAAAAGACGTTCCGTATACTCGGCAGTTAGCGCTCTGGCGCGTAAATAAGCCGGCCGAGTTCGCACTTTATGTAAGGCGTATAATCCGCCAACGTCAAACGCACGTCGATGCGCACCCACCTCGGACGACCCCGCTTTGAAATTATTTTCATCCGCGATGTTATCAAACGTTATTATCGTGGCGTCTTCCTAAACGTCGTCTGTCGCGACTATAATCTTTGAGAATGTAGAGCATTCGATTTTACGACGCTACGCTGCGGAAATTGAATATCCGTAACGTCGAAATCGCGGCTGTCGGAACCGCCCAAAGATAAATGGAAATTTGTAATAAAAACCGTGCTTAAGTTCTCTAGGTTCCTTCAATTAGAAATTTCATTGAGAAGACCTGGGTTGGTTAATTTTGGTAGAACTCGTTTAGAAAATATCATTTATCTTCGAAACCGTTAACTTTTTACACGGATATCGGGTTTTATTTCGAGCCTCGAAGGAATAAAAGAAAGAAAAAAAAAAAAAAAAAAAAAAGGAAAAACGTTTCCTATCCGAGATAAAGAAGTTATGACTTGATTAAGTTGCGTGCTGATGTAATTTTTCAACGTTCCACGTATCACGGGGTCGATATCCCGCCAAGTGTGACATTGCCAATCGCGACGAGTACGATTATCACGGAACGCAATTAATCCCGCGGTCGCACGAAGGTGTCGTACACTCGCCGGGGCCGGGATCGTGACGATTCTCTGACACGTTATCGCGATCGAGGAAAATCGATGCGAAAGTTTTGAGATTCTTGGGCTCACGCGGAAGGAGAGCTTCTCGGAACGCGAGTATATCGATCGTCGCCGTGGCCTGGCAGTTTTGGTCGAAGCGAACTACGCGAGAGAGAGCTGCGGTAGGTTAGGTCTTTGACCTGGATACCAATGCGTCTTTCGGAGTTAGGCTGGCCATCGGCATCGTCGAAATTGAATTTCTCGAGGACGATTAGGCGGCCCCATCCTTCTGGCGTACGTGGAGAAATAGGCAGGATGCGCGACGTCGTGACGCGCGGAGAGAAGTCCTCGGCAACTTCGGCTGGGAATTTCCCCGCAAACCCGTCAACCGGGATATGCAAGTTGAAAGGACGAAGAAACGATAGCCGGGTAATGTACAGTGGCGGATGCTGATTATCAGACGGAAAGAGATCGACCTAGGCAGCTGTGAGTAATCGCGAAAATAAAAAAAAAAATAAAAAAGTAGCGTGATTTGCGACTTGTCGAAATAAATCCCGAGTCATTCGGAGTAAGTACGCAAATTGAAAGTTCCCTCCCATCGCATTCCGTTGCACGATGTGCATATATGAGCTGGTTTATTCGGCATTTAATATAAGTTGCATCACCGCGCTGCTACGTATTTCTTAAAAATTTGATTATCAGTGGGAGTCTCTACGTTACTTTCCGAGTTCTGCACGTGGCGACCGCATATTTTGAAACGGATGATCGAATTATGATCCGGGTAGCGTTAATCGTCGAATTTCTATTGGTATATTGTAAGCGCACACGCCGAGCCCACCACACACGTACACATATGTACAAATCCACAGGGATTGTACGTAAATACGCGGACCTATCTGTTATCTCAGAACGGCGGCAAATACCGTATGTTTTGCGCCGCGGCACGTCACCCGTGCAACCGTTTCGAACAATGGAACAGCCGTGCTCGACAGCCTCGATAGTTTTTCTAATTCTGGGCCAATCAACGTTCGAGAAATTAGAGCGAGTTAAGTAATATACTTCGTTTCCATTTCGTTAAAACGAAAAGTACGAGCGCTGAAAACCTTTTCGCGGCAATTGCTGCAATTTTGTCATTTTCAGAGATATGCGGTTGTTAACGAAACGACACTTTAACAAGTTTTGTGCAATATGCCACCGCGCAAGAAGTATCTTTTGTACAAATTGTACAAAATAATGCGTGGCGGAAATTACATCAACCTGTATTGCGATTCGTCTACGTAATCGAGAAATTTACGGGGCGCATATTTTCGCCTCAGTGGCCTTCATTCGTCGCGAATATTTGGGTGATAAAATAATTAAAAGCCGGCTTTGTGTGTGCGTGCGTCTCCCTTAAAAAGCGCCGTTGCGACTGTAACTAGTGGTCATAATGTCGTTATCTCAACTGTAATTTTGCGAAATTCTAAAGGCAATTCCTTTGGAGTAACGTGCCGCGCGATTTATTGTACGTTTAAGTCGTTGCCTCGACCGGGGTGTACTTTACGTTTGGGATTATCGTTTAATTAGGATCAATGCGCCTTTATGACTCATTCGCCCGTTGCTCGTTACATCGCCAGTTAAGAAGCCGCGAAATCGAGGTCGGGACGTTCATAACAATTTTTGCGAAATGCATCGCGCCCTTCAAAACCGTTGAACCAAAATTCCAATTCTCCAATGATGCATATAATTGTGAAATCGACCTCCGTTTCTGTCTCCTCTTTTTTTTTTTTCCAATTTCGTTACCGATCTCCGAAATAGGTTGATATAAATACTATCGGGGGAGCGTTAAGGTTCAATAACAGATTTCATTTCGGTGCTCTTTACGAGAATTAGATTTAAGTATATTGATCCACGCGTCGTTTCGTGCAATTGCAATTTTCTGTTTCGTTCATTACAGTTTATTACCGCGGACAGCCCGTGTTTGCGCGTAATATCTGGAATTGTACTTCCGCGCGGACCGAGTTATGCTTTTATTAGATTACCGCGATCGCGTCGTGGTAAATAAAACTTTTTCCACGGACCTTCAATCCTGGATTTTCGCGCGCGTATGCTTATCGGGTATGAAAGACTGCGGCGCCTCGACGCCCGAGTCTCGCCGCGATTTTAAACGGATGCATCGGGGGAGACGATAAAACGCTGATAATACATTCCCATCAGTCGTCCAGGCAGGGCGTTTTGTTCTCTTCGCTCCGTGACTCGTGTTTCTGACGAAACGATATCCGCCGCGGCGAGTTTACACAGGGCTATTTGACTCGAGCGAGTCTTTTTAATTGCGCGATACAGAGGAATAGCGTGCAAGTAACGTCTAATTTTGCGGGGGTGCGCGAAGGTGACGCTCGGCACAGCTTGTTGTATACTCGTTTTATTTATTATCGTCATCGTGGTGCGCTGCCCTCCTATCCCTCCCTCTCCTCGGGTCATAATGGCCTGTAACTCCGTAATTACCGCGAGGGCCGTTCTCAACTACGGTGTAACATAAAAGCTTGGGCTCATTTATGACGCCGAACAGCGATAGCAGTTGTATTATTTATGACGCGGAAGCGCGCGCGGCGGGTCCCGTATGCCACCCCTTTAAAATCTATAATTATGCCGTGATTCCTTCGCATTTCCCGGTGTTTCCCTGCCATTTGCCGAGCCCCGGCTAACCTTCGCGGTCAGAGTTGTCTCGTAATTGGCGTGCAGCAGTCGGCCCGTAATTATCTTTTGTCGCGGCCGGAAGTCCATTCTCCGCGTGTTCCTCTCCGCGATAGGCGTTGCAAATAAATTATAATCGCGACGCGGCCGACGTTTCTTGCCGCGAGCGAGCGGTTCGCGGAAATCGGAACGATAAAACCGTAACGCTAAATCGCCGTGCCGGCCAACGAGGTCCGCCTGGAATCGGGGTCGCGTCCCGTCTTGCTTTTTGCGCGAAGAGTCCGCGCATTTTTATCGCGAGGGACCTATCGCGACGTGGCCGCTCGATTGCTAATTAACGCTAAGTCCCCCCGGTAAGCATTGGTGGCTGTCGTTATCGACAACCTGTCGCGAACGTACTATTAGTTACGCCTTATCCAGTAATTCCCGATTAAGAAAATCTCCGCCGTGAATTTCGCACGTCGGCGCAATCTCTCAAAGCGATATCGCGAGTAAAGCGCATAATCGATTAATTTTCCACGTTTTTGCGCGATGCCGGGTTTTCTTTTTTTTTTTTCCTCTCTTTTTTTTCACAACGACGATTAATTAGATCGGCCGCCGGCGAGCCTGACGCTCTTCCCAATTGTCGCTCGGTTTAAATGTGTTTCGCGTATTATAAAGTCTCATTGTTATATCCACTTTTTCCCATCGATCGCACATATGTACGGTTCTACACGTGCTAGTTTATCCGATACAGAGTACGCTTTCCGATAATCCTTTTATATTGGTTTATTAGATATTTAGGTCTCGATGTTAGAAGGAAAAGACATTTAATGATAGAGTCATTTTGGTCTATTTTCATAATAAATGTCTCAATTACTTTAACAAACAACGTCGAGCATGCATAAAGGACAAAAAGTATCATCAACGAAAATTACTGTAAATGCATTACAGTATATTTTCCATTACGCGGTTATTTCTCAGGGATACGAAAAAGACCGGCAATTTTCGTGCGGTTTATCTAACGCTTCGCCAACGCTGTCCTGTACCTCACTTTATTTTGCAGCTGATAAATATGTAAAACCTTTGCAAAAAAAAGAAATACAAAAAAAAAATAAGATAAATAATAATAATTGCCACAAATATCGTAATTTATCTGAAAATTTTCGCGGCCGCGATTGTTTTCAGGCGAATATTTCCCGTCTTCTTGCGGAGAAAAGGGTAATTCAGTTGCGTAAAATAATACGCGCTGAGAAGAATAGAGATTTTTTTGCCCGAATTAATGAAAGGGGGTACATAAAACCCGCGCAAATATTTTTGTTTATACAATATTATCGATGCGGCTTCTTTATTTGTCGCTGCCTTTTCGCATTTTAATTTACGACAGCAGGAGCGGATGCTCGCCCTCGATTCGATCTAATTCCGAGTGATGCTGCAGGATAACGCGAGAATATATCGGAGAGTCACAGCGCGCAGTAAAATTCTGCGGGATGCGATCCTGCGAGGGGTCGCATCCCGCACAATGGATCTATTAAGGAGCGCACGCGATGTGACGTGACTTGCGGAGAACCGAATTCTTCGCTCGATGTCGGTACGCCAACATATCTTTACGCCCATCACGTTTCTTTGCATTGTGACGTTAACAACGTGCTAAAATATTAATATTAGCATAAGCCAGGATGATATTTTCCACATTTTCCGAGAGAATGTTTTGTTAATATCAATTTCTGCGATATCGTGCGTGGAGCTACTTTACGTTATTCTAAAGAAAGAAAAAAAAATATATATATATGTATATAACGAGAAATCTCGATGATTAAATTGCTAATTACGAGTTTTCATATTAAAATGTTTTATTTCATCTCGATATTACCGCACGCGTGTGTTTAATTAATAACGGAAATCTCTCTTGAAAATCCGCCAACTCTTTTCCGAAGGCGTAATTTCTGCATTCGGAAATGCTTGCGCGACAGACTTTTTTTTTTTTTTTTCGATAGGAGACCTTTCCGCCTACGGATATAATCGAAACGCGGGCAATACAATGAAAGTGCGGGAGCAGATGACGAGTATGAAGTGGCGGAATGTATGGAAGTATTGCTGTCGCGCGGCAATTGCAATCCGTGGCCAGGCCGTGGGGACAAAAGTGGAAAAAAGCGTTTTGACAGACACGCTTGCCAAGTCTCGCCGCGTATGACCGTAATCCCGCGGGAGTATCGGGAACCCCAAAGCCACGTGTTCTCTCTCGTGTTCGACGACTCGCCGCCGCGGATCTCTTTTTAATTAAACGGCAGCGGAGCGGTGCGCGCGAAATCGAGCATTCACAGCGCGGCGCGGGAAAAAGTTTCGGGATATTTTTATTTTAGGATGACGTGCACGCGACGCGACTTTCTTTATCACGGGTAATGAGTTACCCGCGCGGGTCGTCCGTCTTCGCGAATCCCGCGGAAAGTTTTAATATAGGCTTCGCCGGGGAAGCGAGCGAGAGAGACCCGTGACGCGAGCCGGGTGAATTTTTAAACCGCGTCGTGTTTCGAAAGTACACCGCTGCCTATCGTTCCCCCTTGTCGCGGAGCAACGTGGCGCGCCTTATCCAAGGCGTAAATTACGAAACGAAAGGAAAATTCGGAACGGGTCGCCCGGCGCGTCGTGCCACCCCGCTGTTCCTGGCCAAACTTTCCTTGAAACGTAGTTTACTCTGCGCGAACAACCACTGCCAGCACCATTTGGGCGCTGAGAGTGGCATTTATTAGCATTTCTCATCCCGTGATAACAAACCCTGCAAGAGCGAGATAATACTTTACAGACGGTCCTCGATTTGCGTAATTAATCTCCCGCATTCTCGGAAAATGGGGCCGGGGATTCGCGGAATTGGAGCTCCGTAGGAAATTGCACATGCCGGCGTATAGACAGCGGCGCGAAATAAACCTGGGGGGATTCGTGCAGATTTTCGATTTGGCCGATTACACTGGTAACGCCCAACTCTCGACTGCGCTCGCGATTCCGAAGGCCGTGGACCGCGACGAATTTTAACGCGCGGCCGCGGAAGTACGCGGGCAATGTCAGGCGAGGAACTTTATGGGTAATCAAAACGTAGTATTTGAATTTCACCAGATTTGCGAATCCGCGCACAAACTTCCCGCGGGCTGTGTTCAAACATCTCCAGATAAGTTTGATATTTGCCACGTGCGAGGGAACACGTTTCTCTCGCCGGGAATCTTTCTCGGAGCTTGAGGAATCTCGTTCGCTGACTTTTACGCCCGATTCTGAAACAGCGGGATGAAAATGCACAACGAAAAGCGTAACCTCCGCGGCGCGATGTTCCGTTCGATGGAATCGACGCCGGATTTGTTTCCGTTTGCGTACTCAATGATGCACGTCGCAAGTTGCTCCGATAAAAGTGTTGCCCGGACAGCGCGACTCGACGTTGAAACCGCTAATCGTAGAACGGAGATATTTCGAGGGAGCGCTATTTTTTTTTTTTTTTAGAATTCACGTCGCGGACGATGTAACATTAATTTAGGACTCAATGGCGCGCGTTATGTAATGGCAGTCGATAGGTCGAAAAATCGGGACTTATTGTTAGCATAGGACGTGTGCTACCTCCGAGAGATTCATGAGAGACTTACGGTTCTTCGCGGTTCTTCGCGGTAATCCTGAATTCCGTCGCGTCCCAGGAAATGCGTTCCGTCGCATTACAGAGAATATTGTCTTGAATAATTCACGCGATGCAGAATCATTTTATGCCGCCTGACTGCGGGCTCAATTTCTCCGCTATTCCTAGAAAATATTTTGTAACCGGGCGAGAGACATTTTATACGGCGCGGCGGGGCGTCGTTTGTGCCGTTGCAAAAACGATCGTCGTGGATCGCTACCTCTGATTGCTAATTTGAAATTCAGTAAACCCCCGCGACGTGCCCGAATGCCCGCGAAGAAATGTGTTTCTACGCGGCGGTACACGGCTATTCTTACTCCTTAATTATGACGTCGCGTGTAAGTGCTGTTTTGCGAAGTACGCTCGGCTCCAGCACGCTCGTACTTCATGTCGCTTTTACACCACATCGGATATCACGAATCCTCTGAATTAATTGTAAACGTAAGTTGGCGACAAGCCTGGAACTTTCTGCATATGTTATCCGTTGTTGCGCCACGATCAGTCACACGAAATCCGCCGTATGTGCAAGTATACACACGCGCGGGAATGTAAAATTCTCCCACCCGGAGTTAATAACGTCAGCCGGAACGTCTAATTAGCGTGTCCATTAACGTGTGTAGCGCGTAAGTCAAAGTCCAAGTTTTTAATATCATTAGCGATATATACATATAATATATATATATACGTATACATATATCGTATCGCGGTATCGATAATAATATCCCGCGCAATCTCTTGATGCATTTTATCCCCTTTTCGCGTAGGTATAAAATATCACGTAGCTGTCACGCGAAATAGATTTGAATCTCTTCTTTCGATCCTCCGGCGTTATTTTCTGTGTTTTACGTGTCTCACTATTCAACGACGCTATTAATATTCATGCGAATCGAGATGCACTCGGTATGTATTATTTGCGCTCAACGATGTCGGGAATAATTTCGTACCCTCAGCAAACACCAGTCGCACAGCCGGTCGACGATGGTGGAAAGCGAACTGAAACTTAATTTTCGAGAGCTACACGCCGATGTATTTAAGAGATTAGCATTGTCAGATTTAAACGCCGCCGCGACGCACATTGATTTATGAATCCTGCGTGATGGATCGTGATACAGATTTGATGCGTCGACAAATTCTTTTTTGTATCAATGGCATTTGTAACAAGTGCGCGAGTCACGAGTAAACCTTTGTTAACTTTGCAGTTTTAAAAATAACGCGCATAAAATAGATACATCAATTCTTGGCTGACACTTTTTCGATTCGAGGAAGTAACAAGTTGGGGTCTACTGGGTCGACCAGTGTTTTTACTACGAGTGCGCGTCTTCCGGCAACATTTCGGAAAAAAAAAAAAAAAAAAAAAACATTGAATCGCAAAATTTGTACATTTTAAATCTTGTTTCAATTTAAGAAGATCCGCTTTAATCTCGACGTTTTACGCGACTCCAGAACGCACGTTTATATTCATCCGCATGTCGGGCCGGCGTGCTTCATTTCTGTGCACCGAAACGAAACGGGACCCATCGGGGTACATAATTTATTCCGTTTATAGATTGCATCCTTGTACGTAACCAGAGGAAGAGGGGATGGCGTTTAAGGGCGTGTGGACGGTATATTTGTAAGGGCAGATTCAAAGGACGACCCGGGGGTGCTTTCGTCGAGGGGACGTAAATCCGGAAAAGAGAGGGGCGAGGGCGAAGGGACGCAAGCCTGGCAAGTGGACGATTGATTTTCCATGCCATAAACGCGCCCCGTGCCCTCGATCCTTTCGGCGTTGTCGAAACGAACCGGGGACGGGGCGATACGAGCGATTTGTTACAGGTTCCGGGCGATGGCGGCGAAATTGACTTATGCGGCCAGCGATGGGGGTCATCTTTTCCACCCCCGTGATCACACGCACTGCCTGCAACCGTCCTTACCTCCGAAAACGGGTGTAAAAATATTCCCTCCCTCGTGGTTCCCCCTCGAGCCTGCTCCGCGCGCGCTTTACGAGGTCGTTGTACCCCGAGCCTCGTGCCCTTTTTACCGTTCCCCTTTACAATCGACCGTATTACCCTGAATTAATATCGCATATATCAATGAACAACGTCAGGATGTATTAATGCACATCGCTCGGATCGTCGATCAATCTATCGCAGCGCATGACTAAAAAACATCCGTCGCGAGATGAAACAATGTTACGCGGCGCCCGTTTGTGAAGGTAACTTGACCGAAATTTGGCACGGTAATTGAATTGCGGTTGGCTTTCCGAGAGTTAAGCGTTGCTTGGAATTTATCGATTCAATGTATCCGGATGCTACGCGCGCCGATGAACGGGGAAGGGGGGAAGAAAGGGGCGAGAACCGAGATACGATTTCTTAAGACGTAACGTTATACGCTTGTCCGAGGCTGCATCCAACGTTTACGCGTGTTCCGCGCGAGAAACTGCAAATCGGGTACCGTTCCCGAGCCCCGTAAAACCCACTTTACGCCTGCGAGCTTTGAAATTGATTTTGACAGATCAATCGAAATACATGTCTTACCGTGCAAAATCCGCCCCGGCGACACGGGGAGGAGGAAGTAGTCTTTTGACTTGTCCTCTCGAAAAAGAAATCTCTCGGGAATATCGTCGTAAAACCTAAACGGGTCATCATCGCGTGTGAATGCGTTTATTCGCGTATTTCCGGCTATTCTCGCAACGCGTCTAGATATCACGCGATACTATCATAAATATGTGTACACACGTGAACGTGAGCGGAATATATACTATTATTAAAAAACATACATAATTTTATAATTATAAAAAAATTGTATATATAAATTTATAAATTATGCAAGCATTTGAACGTGCGCTCATACATATATTTATATTCCTACGAGTCTCGTCACAGATTGCCATATCGGTCAGCGCGAGTGCAAAAAAAAAGAAAAAAAGGAAAAAAAAAACGCACTTATTAAAACGCTAAATTATTTACACGCGTGTGACGGGAATAAGCGTTCCGTTAATTACCGGAAGCCATGGCCACCGCGGATAAACAAGCAGGTGTTGCGGCAGAAGAGGTAGCGCGGGGCTGTGTGTGTTCGCTCCGGGCGATTCAGCCAAACTATGCGCGGCTTTGCGCGAAAGTTAGGTGAAATTTTTACTTTACGCGTGAACGCCCGGTTTTACGCTACTTTACGCGCGCGTTGCGTGCGCGCGGCCGATCCGTACCAAAGTACATCGGAACACACAGCGTCGGTAGTCGATGGCGACGCGGGCGCAATTCAATTAGTCGCCGATATCGCGGCGTCCATTTGAACACCCAACCGATAATGGGCCGAAAGAATTTATTCCGGACGAAATTTATGCGCCACCGGCCGGCGTATCGCGCGCATCGGCGCGAAGCGACTTTATTTTTCGACATCACTTCTTCGCACACGCACGCACGATTTACATTGCTAGTAATTCCCATTATTGATCGGCACGAAGCCACGCTAAACTCGTTTGAAAAAATCAAAAAAATCTTATAGAAAATTAACGCCGATGATATTTATAGTATCGATTAACCCATTTGCGGCCAATTTTCGAGTGCCGCCAGATAAAATTTAATTCCAAGATTTAAATATACTAAAACAAACCATACGCGCGCAATTGCAAAGTATAAAAAAATCATGGAACTTACCAGTCTGCATGAACTTCAGCGGAGGTGTAGAATTTTGCCCGTGACTGTAACATGAAATAAAAAATATTAATGTGGACGTACTGATTTATCAGTTAATAAAGTTAATAAAAAGGTAGAACTTTTTTTTTGAATACAGAGTTTGTAAGAAAAATTTATAATTACCTAAAAGTTGCTCCGCCGATGCAAGATGCCCATCCCGGGCCTGCTCCTCCTCTCAGATGGGACGTGCCGAGTCATCCTTCCGCGCACTGGATACTCGCGGAAATCGCGGATAAAATAAGCTACAATCGCGCGTGGGCTAATTAATTTATTTTATAATCTTTCGCGTGGCGTTGTACGGCACTCCCGTTCGAAAAAATAGCTCAAACTTTATTTGCCCATTTATTTAATTAAACGAGACTCCCGAAGCAAACCCGACAAACCGACCGCGGTTCGTATTCGTTATTTTCGGCGTGCGGCACTATTGTCTTTCCGTTTTTTTTTTTATTTTTCACTAATGTGCAGCGGTAGAATTGTTGATAAGGTGATCTGTAACAAATAAATGAAAAATATTAAATTGTAGAGCGCCTCTGATTTTTTAATTAAATATTACAAGATTAAATTATGAAAACGTCAAAGAAAAAAAAAGAAAAAAATTGATCCTTTAGCTTTTCACATAATTTTCAGCTCCTTTTCCGTATTTCGGTTATAAACTAATTATTATACAGTAAAAATTGCATTATCGCCAAATCTGTTTAAATATTTGCGTTATCGTACGTTATTTTTGTTGCAATTAAATCGCCGTGCGCGTTAGCTGTTTATATCTTGCAGTAAACCAAATCAGATCGGATCATGTTTTAAAATTAATCTTTCGGACGTAATTTTCGCAGGATCGCGCGTAAACTTTTCACGAATGTATTATTGTGTATCATGCTTACGTCCGATTGGTATACATAGCTGAAATATTGATACATAGTAAATCAGCAATAAAATACGATATTATTAATGTAGGACAATATGATAAAATTTATGGGCAAAATTACTTCGAATATAAACTGGTAAGTTGATTTTAGAACTCTTCTGCAATGTAATCTCAATTTTTTTTTTTTTCTTTTTTGTTTCGACTAAAAAAGAAGCATCAGACGCTTTTAACGCCAAGTAAAAATAACAATGTAAGGCACAGGTTTAATATCATAAAAGTGCTAAAAGTGTTAGGAGCACGTAGACATACGACTTTCTTTCCGTTCTCAACAAACAAATGAAATACCTTCGCGGCGGATCTGAAAATAATTTTCGAAGCTATCAATAAAAGTCATCATTTATTGCGTGTCCGCGTAAGAAAATATGCCGTTCAAAGCGTATAATATTAGCTTTGGATGGAAAAGAAAACGACCGAGGGTTCTCGGGAAGGTGCGGGCGAGCGAGCAGCGCGCGCGAGAGGGATGAGAAGCGGGGTCGACGAGCAAAAGGCAGAAAGAGAATGGCGTTGGAAAACGAGAAAGAGGTAGAGGAGAGCGCGTCGGTGCTCGGCGGCGACGGTGAGAGGCTACGAGAAAGTCAGACGAGAGAATCGGAAGGAAGCGGGAGAGAGAAGCTGCTGTACGTGACGGCGGTGCTTGCAGTAAGGTGTGGCAGAAGTCGCAGATGTCTCTTGATTTATTGGCGCGACAGCTTCCGGAGACGAGCGGCATTCCCAAAATGGTGCCCCGCGTGCGCCACGGGTACCTTTTAACGCCCTGGCCGCGACCTCACGGGGAACTTCCGTTTCACCTGCGACCGAAAGACAGAGAGAGAACGAGAGAGGGTGAGAGAGGAAGAGAAACTCTCGTACCACGCGGTCGGACTGTCGCATGCTCGCTAATTTTCATTTCTGATCGTAGGAACGAAGTCACGCCTCGAATTAAGTCTCGGGTAATTGACGAAGGGGTGCCGGCTCGTTCGTTACGGAACGATGACGGCTGCTTTTGTCCGTCGGACCGCCGTCGTCGCCATCCGCCCGCCGTCTCTCTGGACCCGGTGGCGTTAATTAGGATGATTCACGACGCTCAGGGCGATCTTCGTCTCAATGTTAACAAAGTCAAATAAATAGGCGGCGATTAATGAAAAGAGCCGGAACAGTTAGCGCGGTGGCTGCTTCGGAGGTACTCGTGCCGCGCGGAGAAACTGTTACTCGCTACGTTTTAACTCGCCGCTTTAATTTATCGTTATTTTAAGCCACCGTGCTATCAGGTTCCAATTAACTTTGTCACGACGCGCGGCTGTCCGATTGTATCGTCAGGTACGCGGATACATCGTCGAAGTAGTTATCATAAAAGAGCTACGAAACTTTTCGTTGAAGCGGGTTTTTCAACTACTCTTTCAGTAATGTTCGCGCGAGCGTGAAACGAGTTCCACTTTCTCCCGTTTTCATTTCTTCTTTTCTGTTTCTCTTTTCTTTACAATGACGTGTGTACACTTGTGTTGGCGGACACGTAAAATCTCGGCTCGTCTCTTACACGAAACAGAGCGTCGAAATGGTTGCGTAGCAAAGAGAAGGGTGGAAGATATATATATATACATACATATATAGAGAGAGAGAGACGCAGAGAGCCCGAGAGGGGCGGCAGAGGGCAAAATTGACTCGATCGTGAAATCGAAATTGCAAGGAAATGAACAGCTAGCCGCCGGTAGCCGAGATTAGACGTTCGGGGCTCTAGATTGCTCTCTGAGAAGACTAGACAGGAAGGTCGATAGCTCGCTCGAACTCCATATCGATCGTCCGAATGAAGTCGATGCGTCCAAATGATGCCGGTTGGGAGTGGCGACGTTTAATTCATTACCTTCGTTCTACAACGACGCTCGTCGAGATCAATTTAAATAATTGATTCGTACAAGCGGCCCGATCTCGAACACGCCGTTTCTAAGTGCCTTGTGCCCCTAATCAAGAATATCTGTGTAAGAGCCACTTCGAGAGTTACGGCACGAATGATAATCGCAAATCAAAATATGACAAGCTCCAAAGCTGGAAGATTTCTCCCCGATATTGCGCCCCGAGGTATCGCGAAGCTACTCGGGAACCTGATACTGATATGCAAACAATTACAATATTGCGCACAACAACGCGAGAAAGAAAGCGTCCAGCATTTTTCATCGAAATCCAGCTTCAATGAAGCTCGCAATCTATTATCCTTTTAGACCGCTTTAAATGAAATCTTTTTACAATTTTAACTTTAACATCGCGTTTGAATGTTGCGCCGGCCGGGCTGCTTACTCGGCCGAAAGATTAATTTAATCCGGAATGACGATTTGTCTTTTCTTTAAAAAGAGGAATGCCGGCGCGGCGCGAGAGCGAGACGACCAAAGGAAAGATTGGTATGGAATTGTGTCTGCCGAGCGAGAGCGAATTGTTAGAGGAGAAAAAAAAGGGGGCAACGAAGGGGGCGGCAGGAGGGAAACGGGGAAAGCTTATCAAACGGGTTTTCAAATTACAGAAGTGATCCCCTCCGTAATAGACTCTCCTATTGCGACTTATAGGATCTCGGTTGGCTCGGGGTTGGGAAGAGAATTATAAAGGGGAGGAGACGTGGCGAGAGATGGACCGGGAGAACGAAAGAAAGCGAGATATGTGGGGAGGAGAGGGCGCCGGTGGAACGAAACAGAAAGATAACGGAAAAAAAGTGGACGAAAGAGAAAAAAAAATGGGGGAGAGGAAAATGGCACATTACGAGCGAGAGGCCCTGCGCTTTCCACCCGCATACAGCTGGATGATCGAGAGATTAATTGGCTATTATCGGGCCGCTCATTGCTATATGATTGTTATTACGGCCGAATATGTCAATCGTCGCGTGAAATCAGAGTTTAACACAATAATAAACAGGAACGTCATCGCTGAAATGTACGCCTGGTTTCAAATATGCTTTTATAGGTAAATGTGGGTAAATGCCGCGTCGGTTAGTAATTGTCAATTTGATCCGCGTATATTGCATAAAATATTCAATCGAATGCACGCCCACCATTTTGTGCCCCTACATATGTGCATGATCGTCACTAACGTTACATTAAGTTAATGCCGTTTAAACCTGTAGAATAGGGCGCCGCAGGGATTATTTCGCTTGAATAGACCCCGGTATAATATTTCCCCGTTGTTAGTGATTGCTGTCCCAGATAGCATCCCCGAGATATTAATTGCGTTGCGAATCTACACGACGAAAAGAGGCGAGGGCATATTTTGAATATCAATCGCGAAGTAATAACTCTTTTACACGTCGGATTATTTAAATGCGCGATGTATAATGAGAATTTCCAATAAGCAACGCTTCCATTTCTCTCGACTTTTTTTTCTTTTTTTTTTTTTTAATTTTATTTTTATCGCTTTCATTTCGTATATTGTATTATTTATTTGATGTTTCAACGCGACGTGTACGCACACAACACGCGCGTCGACGTTAATATTAATTATTATTGTCGTTCGTTGTTAAATACAATTTTTTCTTTCTTTTTTCTTTATTTTTTTTACTATACAGGCCCATTTTGCACGTTCGACATAATATACTACGCGTTCGTAATTTTACATTATAAGCGCGTAATTCATACATAATTAATACGTTGTGTGTCACCGAGCGATGTAGCTATCGACGTAATTTGCGCGATACGTCGAGAGTTTTGTGTCGGACGGTGAATAACTTGTCTCGTTCGTGTATTCAGTCCGTGGAGACTTAAGAACGTTCTTCCAAACGGCGGCCTTTAAATCGAATCAAAGTAACAGCCATTATGTTCCCTGCAGAGACTAAATTACAAGCATCGCTCCTCTGAATAGACGCATTCTTCCTGCAAATTAATTGCTTGCAACGATACTAGACCGATCTTTGTCGACTCGCGCTGAATAGCGATCGCATAACGTCTTGATGAGGTATACTGATACTGACTTAATGATGCTTCCGCGTCTAAAAGCTCGCGAACTTAGACGACTGGAATACGTAGTTGAATTATTAATTCACCTTGAAAGTTAAAATCAATCGGACTTATTTCGAGTTCTACGAATTTATAATTTGTTACAAGAATAGAATCCGCTGTTTAATTCTTGAACCCGAAAGGTTTTAGATCACCGACCCTTTTTTTTTAAACGTTCCGAGTCTGGCACTGATTTCTGGCACCAGGCGAGGATTCTACTCGCTCGACGCAACACGTACTCCCTCCCTCCCTCTCCCCGCGCCGTTTGATTAGCTCTCGATTCGATCTACGGTGATAATCGACAAATTCGAGGTCACTTTGTGGAGCGCGGACATCGCGGAATTGTAGGGCCCTATTGTGCCGCGCCGACGTTCAAGCCAGACATAATTTTACACCGTAAACGA